>NW_027479892.1:0-56392 GCF_051014685.1 Ptiloglossa arizonensis
TCTTCGTTCTTCGTTCTTCGTTCTTCGTTCTTCGTTCTTCGTTCTTCGTTCTTCGTTCTTCGTTCTTCGTTCTTCGTTCTTCGTTCTTCGTTCTTCGTTCTTCGTTCTTCGTTCTTCGTTCTTCGTTCTTCGTTCTTCGTTCTTCGTTCTTCGTTCTTCGTTCTTCGTTCTTCGTTCTTCGTTCTTCGTTCTTCGTTCTTCGTTCTTCGTTCTTCGTTCTTCGTTCTTCGTTCTTCGTTCTTCGTTCTTCGTTCTTCGTTCTTCGTTCTTCGTTCTTCGTTCTTCGTTCTTCGTTCTTCGTTCTTCGTTCTTCGTTCTTCGTTCTTCGTTCTTCGTTCTTCGTTCTTCGTTCTTCGTTCTTCGTTCTTCGTTCTTCGTTCTTCGTTCTTCGTTCTTCGTTCTTCGTTCTTCGTTCTTCGTTCTTCGTTCTTCGTTCTTCGTTCTTCGTTCTTCGTTCTTCGTTCTTCGTTCTTCGTTCTTCGTTCTTCGTTCTTCGTTCTTCGTTCTTCGTTCTTCGTTCTTCGTTCTTCGTTCTTCGTTCTTCGTTCTTCGTTCTTCGTTCTTCGTTCTTCGTTCTTCGTTCTTCGTTCTTCGTTCTCCGGTGTGCCTACCTAAGAGAAACCTAAAGTCAAGGCATGATAAAAAAATGATAGAAAATAGAAATGAAGTTGGTTAGTGATTAAATACAGTCATTCAGTAACAAAGGAAATAAAGGCAAGAATGACAAAAAAATAAACATGGAAAAACAAGTACAAAGTAAAATCAGAGAACAAATAAAATAAATTACAGAAAGAAACAATTAAAAACCAAAGAAAGGATTGAGAGAATGGTCGCCAGTACTGACCACCGCCTACCGGCGGCCAGTACCGGTTACCAAGGTGGGGGTCCCCCTTCCATAAACCTAAAACGAAGAGATCCATCCACCTCCGAGGCTCCAGGAAGAATGAAATTTTAAACAACCGGGGGCTCCTTATAAACCCTCCGTAAGGTCACTTACCGGTTCTTCCATTGTCTTTGTTCGATCTAATCGAAATTTTCGAAGGCGAACGGTTTCGGTGAATGTTTGTTCATTTCCGCGATTGTTACTAACATTTATACATGTTCCCAATATTGATCGAACAATGTGCATCTTATTTATGTATTGCAATTAATTAAGAAACTTATAGAAATTGATTTTGATCGAGACTCGATGTTAAAACGTGTTTCGTAAAGTTTTTAAGCATGGAAAGTAACAATTGTTCATTAAATGCATTAAGTTAACATTTGTTTAATTCTTATAATTTACACAATACGCGTAGAAGTTGTGTTTTTTACATAAAAGTGCCGAAATTCAATTAATCGCTTTCTTAGATAGAAAAATCATCGCGATGAAGACTTGTGAATCGATAATCGATACCTGTAGCCTTGAAAATGTCAGTTGGATCTCAGCGAAAAATTCCTTCGCGAACAAAGAATATTTCAACGAAATGATATTTTAAGCCATTATTTATACTAGAACATTGTTAATAATTGTTTAATCTACAGTCCTACGACGGTTGATAATAAATATGATAAATAAACATCGAGATATTGCGAAATCTTCGAAGGCGGACGGTTTCGGTTAATGTTTGTTCATTTCCGCGATTGTTATTAACATTTATGCATGTTCCCAATATTGATCGAACAATATGCATCTTATTTAGGTATCATAAATCATTAGTTAGTTTTCACAAATTAATTGATTTTGAAAATGAAAGCAAAATATTGATATTCATATATTTCTCGATTTGCAACCTAAATTAATCTTTATAAGCAAATTATTCATTTACAATGCAAAAGAAAATGCATTTTGTAACATTCATATTCCCAACTTTTACAGTGCAAACCATTAATTAGTTTACAAATGTTAATTTTCATAAAAAATGGAGAAATATATGTATACCAAACTCTTCGTTAAATTTTCCGATAAAATTTAATTCACATACTGTAACATAAAAGTTCGGAACGTGGAAAAATGTTTCTAACAATCGCCTAGAGACATAAACATTCGCTAAAGCAATTCGCCTTCCCAGATTTCGCAATATCTTGATGTTTGTTTATCATAATTATTAACAACGGTCGTAGGACCGTAGATTAAACAATTATTAACAATGTCCTAGTATAAATAATGGCTTAAAATATCATTTCGTTGAAATGTTCTTTGTTCGCGATGGAATTGTTCTTATTGAGATCAAACCGACATTGTCAAGGCTGGAAACGTTTATCGATTCACAAACGTCTATCACGATGGTTTTTCTATCTAGAAAAGCGATTAATTGAATTTCGACGCTATTACATCAAGAATACAGCTTCCACGCATAATCCGAAAATTATAAGAACGATACAAATGTTAAATTAATGTATCTAATAAACAACGTTTATACCTCGAATCTCGGTCAAAATTAATTGCTGTAGGCAAATCAATCATATTTAATGCATAAATAAGATGCATATTGTAAGATAAATGTTCGGAACATGTATAAATGTTAGTAACAATCGCGGAAATGAACAAACATTCACCGAAACCGTTTGCCTTCGCAGATTTCGCAATATCCTGACGTTCATTTATCATATTTATTAACAATCGTCGTAGGACCATAGTTTAAACAATTATTAACACTGTCCTAGTATAAATAAGGGCTTAAAATATCATTTCGTTAAAATATTCTTTGTTCACGAAGGAATTTTTCGTTGAGATCCAACTGATATTCTCAATGTTACAGGTATCGATGATCGATTCACAAGTGTTCATCACGATAATTTTTCTATTTAGAAAAGCGATTAATTGAATTGTGCCACTTTTAAGTAAAAAATGCAACTTCTGCACGTATTGTGTAAATTATAAGAATTAAATAAATGTTAAATTAATGTACCAAATAGACAATTACTACTTTCTATGCATTAAATCTTTACGAAACACGTTTTCACTTCGAATCTCGATCAAAATCAATTTCTATAAGTTACTTAATCATTTGTAATGCATAGATAAGATGTACATTGTTCGATTAATATTGGGAGCACGCGAAAAAGTTAATAACAATCGCATACAGGAATAAACATTCACAGAAACCGTTCGCCTTCGCAGATTTTGCAATATCTTGATGTTTATTTATCATAATTATTAATAACCGTCGTAGGACCGTAGTTTGAACAATTATTAACTATTTCCTAGTATAAATAATGGCTTAAAATATCATTTCGTTGAAATATTCTTTGTTCGCGAAGGAATTTTTCGCTGAGATCCAACTGACATTTTCAAGGCTACAGGTATCGATTATCGATTCACAAGTCTTCATCGCGATGATTTTTCTAACTAAAAAAGCGATTAATTGAATTTCGGCACTTTTATGTAAAAAATACCACTTCTACGCGTATTGTGTAAATTATAAGAATTAAACAAATGTTAAATTAATGTATTTAATGAACAATTGTTACTTTCCATGCTTTAAAACTTTACGAAACACGTTTTAACATCGAGTCTCGATCAAAATCAATTTCTATAAGTTTCTTAATTAATTGCAATACATAAATAAGATGCACATTGTTCGATCAATATTGGAAACATGCATAAATGTTAGTAACAATCGCGGAAATGAACAAACATTCACCGAAACCGTTCGCCTTCGAAGATTTCGATTAGATCGAACAAAGACAATGGAAGAAACGGCAAGTCACCTTGGGGAGGGTATATAAGGAGCCCCCGGTTGTTTAAAATTTCATTGTTCCCGAAGCCTCCGAGGTGGACGCATCTCTTCGTTTTAGGTTTATGGAAGGGGGATCCCTCACCATGGTAACCGGTACTGGCCGCCGGTAAGCGGTGGTCAGTACTGGCGACCACTCTCTCAATCCTTTCTTTTTTTTTTCTAACTGTTTCTTTGTCTAATTCATTTCATTTGTACTCTGATTTTAATTTCTACTTGTTTTGACATGTTTATTTTTTTCCACTAACCAAATTCATTTCTATTTTCTATTATGCCATGACTTTAGGTTTCTCTTAGGTTTCTCTTAGATACATTCTGTTAGATGTATCGGAAAACGAAGAACGAAGAACGAAGAGGACTGATGTATTGCGTCCTCCGCGGGACTGTTAATTCTAAGTATAGACTAAGTTAGTTTTAAGGTTACCATGTACGAGTATCTGTGATCTGCCGAGCAATTATCCAATCTTTAACTTCTTTTTGCTCGCTTGCTCGTATCTCAGTCCGGCCACCTCTGCTTGTTGCATAAACAAGTGACCGGCCGTGGAGGTGGACCGAACGCTCGATCGCTGTCTCTTCTGGTGCGTCCGCTTTGAGAGAGAATATCCTGCGAACACAGGGGCAGGTGTTCGCACCGGTCCTTGCGGAAGTCCTTGTGCCACAAGACCCTCTCTTTGTCATCTTCCGTGAGTCAGGTCCACGCTTTGCGTGGTTCCTGACGCGGAGTTGGGAGAAACGGGGCACTCTATATGAGTGGACGGCGTCGTGCATTTCCTCTTTAATCGGGCCCACTGAGGGGAAACGGGACCGACCTAGTAGGAGCAACTCCACGGTTCGTGTCGCGTATTTCCCAATTTCGCCTAATTTTTCCATAATGTAATTGCTCGGCAGAATTAAACGAGGAGATCAAAGGAACATTGATTCCGTCCATCTCTGCAGTTAGAATAAGTTAATTTTAAGGCTGTGATCTGCCAAGCAATTATCCAATCTTTAGCTTAATTTTGCTCGCTTCCTCGTTCCTCGGTCCGGTCACCACTGCTTCTTGTACAAGCAAGTGGCCGGCCGTATAAGTAGTCCGAACGGCCTATCGCCGTCCCTTCCGGTGTGTCCGCTTCCAGAGGGGGCATGTTGCGACCACAGGAGCAGGCATTTTTGCCGGTCCCTGCGAAAGTCTCCAAAATAAGACCCTCTCGTCGTAAAGATGGAGAAACGGGGCACTCCTCTAGGGGAGTGGTAGGCGTCGTTCGTTTTCTCTGGAATCGGAACCACGGAGGGGAGACGGGATAGACCTAGTAGGACCAACTGCACGGTTCGTGTCGCGTCTTTCCCAATTTTGCCTAATTTTTCCATAATGTAATTGCTTGGCAGAACTAAACAAGGAGATCGAAGGAAAATTGATTCCATCTATCTCTCTCCGGGTCTCCGCTCGCAGCAACCTCCACGTGGTGAGACCTGGAAATCGGTATTACTCGCGACGAAGTATCACTTACCACGAGTAACGCCGAGCTAATTGGCTGCGAACTTAGAATAATTATTTAAGATGTGAGAACAAGTAGAAAACAAGATTTTTGTAAGGCGTGTGAGAGCGTGAAGACGTTAATGAAACCAATAACTGGAATGTCCTCGGGGAAAAGTACACACACCATTGTAATAGGGCGAGTTTCTACTTTCAGATGCAACAGGAATTTCTCGACTTCGTCAATCCGTTCGCGAGATATGGGAGTTTGAAGTTAAGGAATGGTTGAGAAACCATCAAAATTTTCGCTGGTCTGATACTCGAAACCAATAACTGGAACGGCCTAGGGGAAAAGTACACACACCATTGTAATCGGGCGAGTTTCTACTTTCAGATGGAACAGGAATTTCTCGAGTTCGTCAATCCGTTCGCGAGATATGGGATTGGGAAGTTAAGGAATGGTTGAGAAACCATCAAAATTTACGCAAGTCTGATACTCGAAACCAATAACTACAAAGGCCTAGGGGAAAAACACACATATCTTCGTAAACGGTCGAGTTTCTACTTTCAGATGCAACAGGAATTTATCGAGTTCGTCAATCCGTTCGCGAGATATGGGAGTTTGAAGTTAAGGAATGGTTGAGAAACGATCAAAATTTTCGCAAGTCTGATACTCGAAACCAATAACTACAAAGGCCTAGGGCAAAAAAAAACATGTCTTCGTAATCGGGCGAGTTTCTACTTTCAGATGCAACAGGAATTTCTCGAGTTCGTCAATCCGTTCGCGAGATGTGGGAGTTTGAAGTTAAGGAATGGTTGAGAAACGATCCAAATTTTCGCAAGCCTGATACTCGAAACCAATGACTACAAAGGCCTAGGGGAAAAACACACATATCTTTGTAATCGGGCGAGTTTCTACTTTCAGATGCAACAGGAATTTCTCGAGTTCATCAACCCGTTCGCGAGATAAGGGAGCTTGAAGTTAAGGAATGCTTGGGAAACCATCAAAATTTTCGAAAGTCTAATACTCGAAACCAATAACTACAAAGGCCTAGGGGAAGAATACACATACCGTTGTATTCGGGCGAGTTTCTACTTTCACATGCAACAGGAATTTCTCGAGTTCGGCAATCCGTTCGCGAGATATGGGAGTTTGAAGTTAAGGAATGGTTGTGAAACCATCAAAATTTTCGCTGGTCTGATACTTGAAACCAATAACTGGAATGGCCTAGGGGTAAAGTACACACACCATTGTAATCGGGCGAGTTTCTACTTTCAGATGCAACACGAATTTCTCGAGTTCGTCAATCCTTTCGCGACATATGGGAGTTTGAATTTAAGGAATGGTTGAGAAACCATCAAAATTTTCGCTGGTCTGATACTCGCAACCAATAACTGGAATGGCCTAGGGGAAAAGTACACACACCATTGTAATCGGGCGAGTTTCTACTTTCAGATGCAACAGGAATTTCTCGAGTTCGTCAATCCGTTCATGAGATAAGGGAGTTTGAAATTAAGGAATGCTTGGGAAACCATCAAAATTTTCGAAAGTCTAATACTCGAAACCAATAACTACAAAGGCCTAGGGGAAAAATACACATACCTTTGTAATCGGGCGAGTTTCGGCTTTCAGATGCAATAGGAAATTCTCGAGTTCGTCAATCCGTTCGCGAGATATGGAAGTGTGAAGGTACGGAATGCTTGAGAATCCATCAAAATTTTCGAAAGTCTGATACTCGAAAACAATAACTGGAATGGCCTAGGGGAAAAGTACACACACCACTGTACTCGGGCGAGTTTCTACTTTCAGATGCAATAGGAATTTCTAGAGTTCGTCAATCCTTTCGCGAGATATGGGAGTTTGAAGTTAAGGAATGGTTGAGGAACAATCAAAATTTTCGCAAGTCTGATACTTGAAACCAATAACTCCTATGGCCTACGGCAAAAATGCACATACCGTTGTAATCGGGCGAGTTTCTGCTTTCAGATGCAATAGGAAATTCTCGAGTTCGTCAATCCGTTCGCGAGATATGGAAGTGTGAAGTTACGGAATCCTTGAGAAACCATCAAAATTTTCGAAAGTCTGATACTCGAAACCAATAACTGGAATGGTCTAGGGGAAAAGTACCCAAACCATTGTAATCGGGCGAGTTTCTACTTTCAGGTGCAACAGGAATTTCTCGAGTTTGTCAACCCGTTCGCGAGATATGGGAGTTTGAAGATACGGAATGGTTGAGAAACCATCAAAATTTTCGCAAGTCTGATAATCGAAACCAATAGCTGGAATGGTCTAGGGGAAAAGTACACACACCATTGTAATCGGGCGTGTTTCTACATTCAGATGCAACAGGAATTTCTCGAATTCGTCAATCCCCTCGGGAGATATGGGAGTTTGAAGTTAAGGAATGCTTGAGAAACCATCAAAATTTTCGAAAGTCTGATACTCGAAACCAATAACTACAAAGGCCTAGGGGAAAAATACACATACCGTTGTAATTGGGCGAGTTTCTACTTTCACATGCAACAGGAATTTCTCGAGTTCGTCAATCCGTTCGCGAAATATGGGAGTTTGAAGATAAGGAATGGTTGTGAAACCATCAAAATTTTCGCTGGTCTGATACTCGAAACCAATAACTGGAATGGCCTAGGGGAAAAGTACACACACCATTGTAATAGGGCGAGTTTATACTTTCAGAAGCAACAGAAATTTCTCGAGTTCGTCAATCCGTTCGCGAGATATGGGAGTTTGAAGTTAAGGAATGCTTGAGAAACCATCCAAATTTTCGCAAGTCTGATACGAAACCAATAACTACAAAGGCCTACGGGAAAAATACACATACCTTTGTAATCGGGCGAGTTTCCACTTTCAGATGCAACAGGAATTTCTCGAGTTCGTCAATCCGTTCGCGAGATATGGGAGTTTGATGTTAAGGAATGGTTGAGAAACCATCAAAATTTTCGCGGGTCTGATACTCGAAACCAATAACTGGAATGGCCTAGGGGAAAAGTACACATACCATTGTAATCGGGCGACTTTCTACTTTCAGATGCAACAGGAATTTCTCGAGTTCGTCAATCCTTTCGCGAGATATGGGAGTTTGAAGTTAAGGAATGGATGAGAAACCATCAAAATTTTCGCTGGTCTGATACTCGAAACCAATAACAGGAATGGCCTACGGGAAAAGTACACACACCATTGTAATCGGGCGAGTTTCCACTTTCAGATGCAGCAGAAATTTCTCGAGTTCGTCAAACCGTTCGCGAGATATGGGAGTTTGGAATTAAGAGATGGTTGCGAAACCATCAAAATTTTCGCTGGTCTGATACTCGACACCAATAACAGGAATGGCCTACGGGTAAAGTACACACAACATTGTAATCGGGCGAGTTTCCACTTTCAGATGCAACAGAAATTTCTCGAGTTCGTCAACCCGTTCGCGAGATATGGGAGTTCGAAGTTAAGGAATGGTTGAGAAGCCATCAAAATTTTCGCAACTCTGATACTCGAAACCAATAACTACTATGGCCTAGGGCAAAAATACACATACCATTGTAATCGGGCGAGATTATGCTTTTAGATGCAACTGGAATTTCTCGAGTTGGTAATTCGTTCGCGAGATATGGGAGTTTGAAGTTAAGGAATGGTTGAGAAACCATCAAAATTTTCGCACGTCTGATACTCGAAACCAATAACTACTATTGCCTAGGGCAAAAATACACATTACGTTGTAATCGGGCGAGTTTCTACTTTCAGATGCAACAGGAATTTCTCGAGTTCGTCAATCCGTTCGCGAGACATGGGAGTTTGAAGTTAAAGAACGGTTGAGAAACTATCAAAATTTTAGTAAGTCTGATACTCGAAACCAATAACTACTAATGCCTAGGGCAAAAATACACATACCGTTGTAATCGGGCGAGTTTCTGCTTTCAGATGCAGTTGGAATTTCTCGAGTTCGACAATCCGTTCGCGAGATATGGGAGTTTGATGTTAAGGAATGGTTGAGAAACCATCAAAACTTTCGCTGGTCTGATACTCGAAACCAATAACTGGAATGGCCTAGGGGAAAAGTACACATACCATTGTAATCGGGCGATCTTCTACCTTCAGATGCAAGAGGAATTTCTCGAGTTCGTCAATCCGTTCGCGAGATATGGGACTTTGAAGTTAAGGAATGGTTGAGAAACCATCAAAATTTTCGCAAATCTGATACTCGAAACCAATAACTACTATTGCCTAGGGCAAAAATACACATACCATTGTAATCGGGCGAGATTATGCTTTTAGATGCAGCTGGAATTTCTCGAGTTGGTAATTCGTTCGCGAGATATGGGAGTTTGAAGTTAAGGAATGGTTGAGAAACCATCAAAATTTTCGCACGTCTGATAATCGAAACCAATAACTACTATTGCCTAGGGCAAAAATACACATTACGTTGTAATCGGGCGAGTTTCTACTTTCAGATGCAACAGGAATTTCTCGAGTTCGTCAATCCGTTCGCGAGACATGGGAGTTTGAAGTTAAAGAACGGTTGAGAAACTATCAAAATTTTAGTAAGTCTGATACTCGAAACCAATAACTACTAATGCCTAGGGCAAAAATACACATACCGTTGTAAATGGGCGAGTTTCTGCTTTCAGATGCAGCAGGAATTTCTCGAGTTCGTCATTCCGTTCGCGAGATATGGGAGTTTGAAGTTAAGGAATGGTTGAGAAGCCATCAAAATTTTCGCAAGTCTGATACTCGAAACCAATAACTACTATGGCCTAGGGCAAAAATACACATACCATTGTAATCGGGCGAGATTATGCTTTTAGATGCAACTGGAATTTCTCGAGTTGGTAATTCGTTCGCGAGATATGGGAGTTTGAAGTTAAGGAATGGTTGAGAAACCATCCAAATTTTCGCAAGTCTGATACTCGAAACCAATAACTACTATTGCCTAGGGCAAAAATACACATACCGTTGTAATCGATCGAGCTTCTGATTTCAGATGCAACAGGAATTTCTCGAGTGCGTCAATCCGTTCGCGAGATATGGGAGTATGAAGTTAAGGAACGGTTGAGAAACTATCAAAATTTTAGTAAGTCTGATACTCGAAACCAATAACTACTAATGCCTAGGGCAAAAATACACACACCGTTGTAATCGGGCGAGTTTCTACATTCAGATGCAACAGGAGTTTCTCGAGTTCGTCAATCCGTTCGCGAGATATGGGAGTTTGAAGTTAAGGAATGGTTGAGAAGCCATCAAAATTTTCGCAAGTCTGATACTCGAAACCAATAACTGCTATGGCCTGGGGCAAAATTACACATACTATTGTAATCGGGCGAGATTATGCTTTTAGATGCAACTGGAATTTCTCGAGTTCGTCAATCCGTTCGCGAGATATGGGAGTTTGAAGTTAAGGAATGGTTGAGAAACCATCAAAATTTTCGCAAGTCTGATACTCGAAACCAATAACTACTAATGCCTAGGGCAAAAATACACATACTGTTGTAATCGGGCGAGATTATGCTTTTAGATGCAACTGGAATTTCTCGAGTTGGTAATCCGTTCGCGAGATATGGGAGTTTGAAGTTAAGGAATGGTTGAGAAACCATCAAAATTTTCGCAAGTCTGATACCCGAAACCAATAACTACAATTTGCTAGGGCAAAAATACACATTACGTTATAATCGGGCGACCTTCTACCTTCAGATGCAACAGGAATTTCTCGAGTTCGTCAATCCGTTCGCGAGATATGGGAGTTTGAAGTTAAGGAATGGTTGAGAAACCATCAAAATTTTCGCAAGTCTGATACTCGAAACCAATAACTGCTATGGCCTAGTGCAAAAATACACATATCATTGTAATCGGGCGAGATTATGCTTTTATATGCAACTGGAATTTCTCGAGTTGGTAATCCGTTCGCGCGATATGGGAGTTTGTAGTTAAGGAATGGTTGAGAAACCATCAAAATTTTCGCAAGTCTGATACTCGAAACCAATAACTACTATTGCCTAGGGAAAAAATACACATACCGTTGTAATCGATCGAGCTTCTGATTTCAGATGCAACAGATATTTCTCGAGTGCGTCAATCCGTTCGCGAGATATGGGAGTTTGAAGTTAAGGAACGGTTGAGAAACTATCAAAATTTTAGTAAGTGTGATACTCGAAACCAATAACTGGAATGGCCTAGGGGAAAAGTACACATACCACTGTAATCGGGCGATCTTCTACCTTCAGATGCAAGAGGAATTTCTCGAGTTCGTCAATCCGTTCGCGAGATATGGGACTTTGAAGTTTAGGAATGGTTGAGAAACCATCAAAATTTTCGCAAATCTGATACTCGAAACCAATAACTACTATTGCCTAGGGCAAAAATACACATACCGTTGTAAATGTGCGAGTTTCTGCTTTCAGATGCAGCAGGAATTTCTCGAGTTCGTCATTCCGTTCGTGAGATATGGTAGTTTGAAGTTAAGGAATGGTTGAGAAACCATCAAAATTTTCGCAAGTCTGATACTCGAAACCAATAACTACTATTGCCTAGGGCAAAAATACACATACCGTTGTAATCGGGCGAGTTTCTACTTTCAGATGCAACAGGAATTTCTCGAGTTCGTCAATCCGTTCGCGAGATATGGGAGTTTGAAGTTAAGGAATGGTTGAGAAGCCATCAAAATTTTCGCATGTCTGATACTCGAAACCAATAACTACTATGGCCTAGGGCAAAAATACACATACCATTGTAATCGGGCGAGATTATGCTTTTAGATGCAACTGGAATTTCTCGAGTTGGTAATTCGTTCGCGAGATATGGGAGTTTGAAGTTAAGGAATGGTTGAGAAACCATCAAAATTTTCGCAAGTCTGATACTCGAAATCAATAACTACAATTGCCTAGGGCAAAAATACACATTACGTTGTAATCGGGCGATCTTCTACCTTCAGATGCAACAGGAATTTCTCGAGTTCGTAAATCCGTTCGCGAGATATGGGAGTTTGAAGTTAAGGAATGGTTGAGAAACCACCAAAATTTTCGCAAGTCTGATACTCGAAACCAATAACTGCTATGGCCTAGGACAAAAATACACATACCATTGTAATCGGGCGAGATTATGCTTCTAGATGCAACTGGAATTTCTCGAGTTGGTAATCCGTTCGCGAGATATGGGAATTTGAAGTTAAGGAATGGTTGAGAAACCATCAAAATTTTCGTTGGTGTGATACTCGAAACCAATAACTGGAATGGCCTAGGGGAAAAGTACACATACCACTGTAATCGGGCGATCTTCTACCTTCAGATGCAACAGGAATTTCTCGAGTTCGTCAATCCGTTCGCGATATATGGGAGTTTGAAGTTAAGGAATGGTTGAGAAACCATCAAAATTTTCGCAAATCTGATACTCGAAACCAATAACTACTATTGCCTAGGGCAAAGATACACATACCGTTGTAAATGGGCGAGTTTCTGCTTTCAGATGCAGCAGGAATTTCTCGAGTTCGTCAATCCATTCGCGAGATATGGGAGTTTGAAGTTAAGGAATGGTTGAGAAACCATCAAAATTTTCGCAGGTCTGATTCTCGAAACCAATAAATGGAATGGCCTAGGGGAAAAGTACACATACCACTGTAATCGGGCGAGATTCTGCTTTCAGATGCAGTAGGAATTTCTCGAGTTCGTCAATCCGTTCGCGAGGTATGGGAGTTTGAAGTTAAGGAATGGTTGAGAAACCATCAAAATTTTCGCAGGTCTGATACTCGAAACCAATAACTACAATTGCCTAGGGCAAAAATACACATTACGTTGTAATCGGGCGATCTTGTACCTTCAGATGCAACAGGAATTTCTCGAGTTCGTCAATCCGTTCGCGAGATATGGGAGTTTGAAGTTAAGGAATGGTTGAGAAACTATCAAAATTTTCGCAAGTCTGATACTCGAAACCAATAACTGCTATAGCCTAGGGCAAAAATACACATACCATTGTAATCGGGCGAGATTATGCTTTTAGATGCAACTGGAATTTCTCGAGTTGGTAATCCGTTCGCGAGATATGGGAGTTTGAAGTTAAGGAATGGTTGAGAAATCATCAGAATTTTCGCAAGTCTGATACTCGAAACAAACAACTACTATTGCCTAGGGCAAAAATACACATACCGTTGTAATCGATCGTGCTTCTGATTTCAGATGCAACAGGAATTTCTCGAGTGCGTCAATCCGTTCGCGAGATATGGGAGTTTGAAGTTAAGGAACGGTTGAGAAACTATCAAAATTTTAGTAAGTCTGATACTCGAAACCAATAACTACTAATGCCTAGGGCAAAAATACACATACCGTTGTAATCGGGCGGGTTTCTGCTTTCAGATGCAGTAGGAATTTCTCGAGTTCGACAATCCGTTCGCGAGATATGGGAGTTTGATGTTAAGGAATGGTTGAGAAACCATCAAAATTTTCGCAAATCTGATACTCGAAACCAATAACTACTATTGCCTAGGGCAAAAATACACATACCGTTGTAAATGGGCGAGTTTCTGCTTTCAGATGCAACAGGAATTTCTCGAGTTCGTCAATCCGTTCGCGAGATATGGGAGTTTGAAGTTAAGGAATGGTTGAGAAGCCATCAAAATTTTCGCAAGTCTGATACTCGAAACCAATAACTACTATGGCCTAGGGCAAAAATACACATACCATTGTAATCGGGCGAGATTATGCTTTTAGATGCAACTGGAATTTCTCGAGTTGGTAATCCGTTCGCGAGATATGGGAGTTTGAAGTTAAGGAATGGTTGAGAAACCATCAAAATTTTCGCAAGTCTGATACTCGAAACCAATAACTACAAATGCCTAGGGCAAAAATACACATACCATTGTAATCGGGCGAGATTATGATTTTAGATGCAACTGGAATTTCTCGAGTTGGTAATCCGTTCGCGAGATATGGGAGTTTGTAGTTAAGGAATGGTTGAGAAACCATCAAAATCTTCGCTGGTCTGATACTCGAAACCAATAACTGGAATGGCCTAGGGGAAAAGTACACATACCACTGTAATCGGGCGATCTTCTACCTTCAGATGCAACAGGAATTTCTCGAGTTCGTCAATCCGTTCGCGAGATATGGGAGTTTGAAGTTAAGGAATTGTTTAGAAGCCATCAAAATTTTCGCAAGTCTGATTCTCGAAACCAATAACTACTATGGCCTAGGGCAAAAATACACATACCATTGTAATCGGGTGAGATTATGCTTTTAGATGCAACTGGAATTTCTCGAGTTGGTAATCCGTTTGCGAGATATGGGAGTTTGAAGTTAAGGAATGGTTGAGAAATCATCAAAATTTTCGCAAGTCTGATACTCGAAACCAATAACTACTATTGCCTTGGGCAAAAATGCACATACCGCTGTAATCGGGCGAGCTTCTACTTTCAGATGCAGCAGGAATTTCTCGAGTTCGTCAATGGGTTCGCGAGATATGGGAGTTTGTAGTTAAGGAATGGTTGAGAAGCCGTCAAAATTTTCGCAAGTCTGATACTCGAAACCAATAACTACTATGGCCTAGGGCAAAAATACACATACCATTGTAATCGGGCGAGATCATGCTTTTAGATGCAACTGGAATTTCTCGAGTTGGTAATCCGTTCGCGAGATATGGGAGTTTGAAGTTAAGGAATGGTTGAGAAACCATCAAAATTTTCGCAAGTCTGATACTCGAAACCAATAACTACAAATGCCTAGGGCAAAAATACACATTACGTTGTAATCGGGCGATCTTCTACCTTCAGATGCAACAGGAATTTCTCGAGTTCGTCAATCCGTTCGCGAGATATGGGAGTTTTAAATTAAGGAATGGTTGAGAAACCATCAAAATTTTCGCAAGTCTGATACTCGAAACCAATAACTGCTATGACCTAGGGCAAAAATACACATACCATTGTAATCGGGCGAGATTATGCTTTTAGATGCAACTGGAATATCTCGAGTTGGTAATCCGTTCGCGAGATATGGGAATTTGTAGTTAAGGAATGGTTGAGAAACCATCAAAATTTTCGCAAGTCTGATACTCGAAACCAATAACTACTATTGCCTAGGGCAAAAATACACATACCGTTGTAATCGGGCGAGTTTCTGCTTTCAGATGCAGTAGGAATTTCTCGAGTTCGACAATCCGATCGCGAGATATGGGAGTTTGAAGTTAAGGAATGGTTGAGAAACCATCAAAATTTTCGCAAGTCTGATACTCGAAACCAATAACTACTATCGCCTAGGGCAAAAACACACATACCGTTGTAATCGGGCGAGTTTCTACTTTCAGATGCAACAGGAATTTCTCGAGTTCGTCAATCCGTTCGCGAGATATGGGAGTTTGAAGTTAAGGAACGGTTGAGAAGCCATCAAAATTTTCGCAAGTCTGATTCTCGAAACCAATAACTACTATGGCCTAGGGCAAAAATACACATACCATTGTAATCGGGCGAGATTATGCTTTTAGATGCAACTGGAATTTCTCGAGTTGGTAATCCGTTCGCGAGATATGGGAATTTGTAGTTAAGGAATGGTTGAGAAACCATCAAAATTTTCGCAAGTCTGATACTCGAAACCAATAACTACTATTGCCTAGGGCAAAAATACACATACCGTTGTAATCGGGCGAGTTTCTGCTTTCAGATGCAGTAGGAATTTCTCGAGTTCGACAATCCGATCGCGAGATATGGGAGTTTGAAGTTAAGGAATGGTTGAGAAACCATCAAAATTTTCGCTGGTCTGATACTCGAAACCAATAACTGGAATGGCCTAGGGGAAAAGTACACATACCACAGTAATCGGGCGATCTTCTACCTTCAGATGCAACATGAATTTCTCGAGTTTGTCAATCCGTTCGCGAGATATGGGATTTTGAAGTTAAG
Source organism: Ptiloglossa arizonensis (assembly GCF_051014685.1). NCBI lineage: Eukaryota > Metazoa > Arthropoda > Insecta > Hymenoptera > Colletidae > Ptiloglossa > Ptiloglossa arizonensis. The sequence continues at coordinate 16,056 of NW_027479892.1, forward strand.
GAATGGTTGAGAAACCATCAAAATTTTCGCAGGTCTGATACTCGAAACCAATAACTGGAATGGCCTAGGGGAAAAGTACACATACCACTGTAATCGGGCGAGTTTCTGCTTTCAGATGCAGTAGGAATTTCTCGAGTTTGTCAATCCGTTCGCGAGATATGGGAGTTTGAAGTTAAGGAACGGTTGAGAAACTATCAAAATTTTAGTAAGTCTGATACTCGAAACCAATAACTGGAATGGCCTAGGGGAAAAGTACACATACCACTGTAATCGGGCGATCTTCTACCTTCAGATGCAACAGGAATTTCTCGAGTTCGTCAATCCCTTCGCGAGATATGGGAGTTTGAAGTTAAGGAACGGTTGAGAAACTATCAAAATTTTAGTAAGTCTGATACTCGAAACCAATAACTACTATTGCCTGGGGCAAAAATACACATACCGTCGTAAATGGGCGAATTTCTGCTTTCAGATGCAGCAGGAATTTCTCGAGTTCGTCATTCCGTTCGTGAGATATGGGAGTTTGAAGGTAAGGAATGGTTGAGAAACCATCAAAATTTTCGCAAGTCTGATACTCGAAACCAATAACTACTATTGCCTAGGGCAAAAATACACATACCGTTGTAATCGGGCGAGTTTCTACTTTCAGATGCAACAGGAATTTCTCGAGTTCGTCAATCCGTTCGCGAGATATGGGAGTTTGAAGTTAAGGAATGGTTGAGGAACCATCAAAATTTTCGCAAGTCTGATACTCGAAACCACTAACTGGAATGGCCTAGGGGAAAAGTACACATACCACTGTAATCGGGCGAGATTCTGCTTTCAGATGCAGTAGGAATTTCTCGAGTTCGTCAATCCGTTCGCGAGATATGGGAGTTTGAAGTTAAGGAATGGTTGAGAAACCATCAAAATTTTCGCAAGTCTGATACTCGAAACCAATAACTACTATCGCCTAGGGCAAAAATACACATACCGTTGTAATCGGGCGAGTTTCTACTTTCAGATGCAACAGGAATTTCTCGAGTTCGTCAATCCGTTCGCGAGATATGGGAGTTTGAAGTTAAGGAACGGTTGAGAAACTATCAAAATTTTAGTAAGTCTGATACTCGAAACCAATAACTACTAATGCCTAGGGCAAAAATACACATACCGTTGTAATCGGGCGGGTTTCTGCTTTCAGATGCAGTAGGAATTTCTCGAGTTCGACAATCCGTTCGCGAGATATGGGAGTTTGATGTTAAGGAATGGTTAAGAAACCATCAAAATTTTCGATGGTCTGATACTCGAAACCAATAACTGGAATGGCCTAGGGGAAAAGTACACATACCACTGTAATCGGGCGATCTTCTACCTTCAGATGCAACAGGAATTTCTCGAGTTCGTCAATCCGTTCGCGAGATATGGGAGTTTGAAGTTAAGGAATGGTTGAGAAACCATTAAAATTTTCGCAAATCTGATACTCGAAACCAATAACTACTATTGCCTAGGGCAAAAATACACATACCGTTGTAATCGGGCGAGTTTCTACTTTCATATGCAACAGGAATTTCTCGAGTTCGTCAATCCGTTCGCGAGATATGGGAGTTTGAAGTTAAGGAATGGTTGAGAAGCCATCAAAATTTTCGCAAGTCTGATACTCGAAACCAATAACTACTATGGCCTAGGGCAAAAATACACATACCATTGTAATCGGGCGAGATTATGCTTTTAGATGCAACTGGAATTTCTCGAGTTGGTAATCCGTTCGCGAGATATGGGAGTTTGAAGTTAAGGAATCGTTGAGAAACCATCAAAATTTTCGCAAGTCTGATACTCGAAACCAATAACTACAAATGCCTAGGGCAAAAATACACATACCATTGTAATCGGGCGATCTTCTACCTTCAGATGCAACAGGAATTTCTCGAGTTCGTCAATCCGTGCGCGAGATATGGGAGTTTGAAGTTAAGGAATGGTTGAGAAACCATCAAAATTTTCGCAAATCTGATACTCGAAACCACTAACTGGAATGGCCTAGGGGAAAAGTACACATACCACTGTAATCGGGCGAGATTCTGCTTTCAGATGCAGTAGGAATTTCTCGAGTTCGACAATCCGTTCGCGAGATATGGGAGTTTGATGTTAAGGAATGGTTGAGAAACCATCAAAATTTTCGATGGTCTGATACTCGAAACCAATAACTGGAATGGCCTAGGGGAAAAGTACGCATACCACTGTAATCGGGCGATCTTCTACCTTCAGATGCAACAGGAATTTCTCGAGTTCGTCAATCCGTTCGCGAGATATGGGAGTTTGAAGTTAAGGAATGGTTGAGAAACCATCAAAATTTTCGCAAATCTGATACTCGAAACCAATAACTACTATTGCCTAGGGCAAAAATACACATACCGATGTAAATGGGCGAGTTTCTGCTTTCAGATGCAGCAGGAATTTCTCGAGTTCGTCATTCCGTTCGTGAGATATGGAAGTTTGAAGTTAAGGAATGGTTGAGAAACCATCAAAATTTTCGCAAGTCTGATACTCGAAACCAATAACTACTTTTGCCTAGGGCAAAAATACACATACCGTTGTAATCGGGCGAGATTATGCTTTTAGATGCAACTGGAATTTCTCGAGTTGGTAATCCGTTCGCGAGATATGGGAGTTTGTAGTTAAGGAAAGGTTGAGAAACCATCAAAATTTTCGCTGGTCTGATACTCGAAACCAATAACTGGAATGGCCTAGGGGAAAAGTACACATACCACTGTAATCGGGCGATCTTCTACCTTCAGATGCAACAGGAATTTCTCGAGTTCGTCAATCCGTTCGCGAGATATGGGAGTTTGAAGTTAAGGAATGGTTGAGAAACCATCAAAATTTTCGCAAATCTGATACTCGAAACCACTAACTGGAATGGCCTAGGGGAAAAGTACACATACCACTGTAATCGGGCGAGATTCTGCTTTCAGATGCAGTAGGAATTTCTCGAGTTCGTCAATCCGTTCGCGAGATATGGAAGTTTGAAGTTAAGGAATGGTTGAGAAACCATCAAAATTTTCGCAAGTCTGATACTCGAAACCAATAACTACTATCGCCTAGGGCAAAAATACACATACCGATGTAATCGGGCGAGTTTCTACATTCAGATGCAACAGGAATTTCTCGAGTTCGTCAATCCGTTCGCGAGATATGGGAGTTTGAAGTTAAGGAATGGTTGAGAAACCATCAAAATTTTCGCAAATCTGATACTCGAAACCACTAACTGGAATGGCCTAGGGGAAAAGTACACATACCACTGTAATCGGGCGAGATTCTGCTTTCAGATGCAGTAGGAATTTCTCAAGTTCGTCAATCCGTTCGCGAGATATGGGAGTTTGAAGTTAAGGAATGGTTGAGAAACCATCAAAATTTTCGCAAATCTGATACTCGAAACCACTAACTGGAATGGCCTAGGGGAAAAGTACACATACCACTGTAATCGGGCGATCTTCTACCTTCAGATGCAACAGGAATTTCTCGAGTTCGTCAATCCGTTCGCGAGATATGGGAGTTTGAAGTTAAGGAATGGTTGAGAAGCCATCAAAATTTTCGCAAGTCTGATTCTCGAAACCAATAACTACTATGGCCTAGGGCAAAAATACACATACCATTGTAATCGGGCGAGATTATGCTTTTAGATGCAACTGGAATTTCTCGAGTTGGTAATCCGTTCGCGAGATATGGGAGTTTGAAGTTAAGGAATGGTTGAGAAATCATCAAAATTTTCGCACATCTGATACTCGAAACCAATAACTACTATTGCCTAGGGCAAAAATACACATACCGTTGTAATCGGGCGAGTTTCGGCTTTCAGATGCAGCAGGAATTTCTCGATTTCGTCATTCCGTTCGTGAGATATGGGAGTTTGAAGTTAAGGAATGGTTGAGAAACCATCAAAATTTTCGCAAGTCTGATACTCGAAACCAATAACTACTATTGCCTAGGGCAAAAATACACATACCGTTGTATTCGGGCGAGTTTCTACTTTCAGATGCAACTGGAATTTCTCGAGTTCGTCAATCCGTTCGCGAGATATGGGAGTTTGAAGTTAAGGAATGGTTGAGAAGCCATCAAAATTTTCGCAAGTCTGATACTCGAAACCAATAACTACTATGCCCTAGGGCAAAAATACACATACCATTGTAATCGGGCGAGATTATGCTTTTAGATGCAACTGGAATTTCTCGAGTTGGTAATCCGTTCGCGAGATATGGGAGTTTGAAGTTAAGGAATGGTTGAGAAACCATCAAAATTTTCGCAAGTCTGATACTCGAAACCAATAACTACAAATGCCTAGGGCAAAAATACACATTACGTTGTAATCGGGCGATCTTCTACCTTCAGATGCAACAGGAATTTCTCAAGTTCGTCAATCCGTTCGCGAGATATGGGAGTTTGAAATTAAGGAATGGTTGAGAAACCATCAAAATTTTCGCAAATCTGATACTCGAAACCACTAACTGGAATGGCCTAGGGGAAAAGTACACATACCACTGTAATCGGGCGAGATTCTGCTTTCAGATGCAGTAGGAATTTCTCAAGTTCGTCAATCCGTTCGCGAGATATGGGAGTTTGAAGATAAGGAATGGTTGAGAAACCATCAAAATTTTCGCAAGTCTGATACTCGAAACCAATAACTACTATCGCCTAGGGCAAAAACACACATACCGTTGTAATCGGGCGAGTTTCTACTTTCAGATGCAACAGGAATTTCTCGAGTTCGTCAATCCGTTCGCGAGATATGGGAGTTTGAAGTTAAGGAACGGTTGAGAAGCCATCAAAATTTTCGCAAGTCTGATTCTCGAAACCAATAACTACTATGGCCTAGGACAAAAATACACATACCATTGTAATCGGGCGAGATTATGCTTTTAGATGCAACTGGAATTTCTCGAGTTGGTAATCCGTTCGCGAGATATGGGAGTTTGAAGTTAAGGAATGGTTGAGAAACCACCAAAATTTTCGCAAATCTGATACTCGAAACCAATAACTGCAATGCCCTAGGGGAAAAGTACACATACCACCGTAATCGGGCGAGTTTCTGCTTTCAGATGCAGTAGGAATTTCTCGAGTTCGTCAATCCGTTCGCGAGATATGGGAGTTTGAAGTTAAGGAATGGTTGAGAAACCATCAAAATTTTCGCAAGTCTGATACTCGAAACCAATAACTGGAATGGCCTAGGGGAAAAGTACACATACCACTGTAATCGGGCGATCTTCTACCTTCAGATGCAACATGAATTTCTCGAGTTTGTCAATCCGTTCGCGAGATATGGGATTTTGAAGTTAAGGAATGGTTGAGAAACCATCAAAATTTTCGCAGGTCTGATACTCGAAACCAATAACTGGAATGGCCTAGGGGAAAAGTACACATACCACTGTAATCGGGCGAGTTTCTGCTTTCAGATGCAGTAGGAATTTCTCGAGTTTGTCAATCCGTTCGCGAGATATGGGAGTTTGAAGTTAAGGAACGGTTGAGAAACAATCAAAATTTTAGTAAGTCTGATACTCGAAACCAATAACTACTATGGCCTAGGGCAAAAATACACATACCGTTGTAATCGGGCGAGTTTCTACTTTCAGATGCAACTGGAATTTCTCGAGTTGGTAATCCGTTCGCGAGATATGGGAGTTTGAAGTTAAGGAATGGTTGAGAAACCATCACAATTTTCGCAAGTCTGATACTCGAAACCAATAACTACTATGGCCTAGGGCAAAAATACACATACCATTGTAATCGGGCGAGATTATGCTTTTAGATGCAACTGGAATTTCTCGAGTTGGTAATCCGTTCGTGAGATATGGGAGTTTGAAGTTAAGGAATGGTTGAGAAATCATCAAAATTTTCGCAAGTCTGATACTCGAAACCAATAACTACTATTGCCTTGGGCAAAAATGCACATACCGCTGTAATCGGGCGAGCTTCTACTTTCAGATGCAGCAGGAATATCTCGAGATCGTCAATGGGTTCGCGAGATATGGGAGTTTGAAGTTAAGGAATGGTTGAGAAACCATCAAAATTTTCGCAGGTCTGATACTCGAAACCAATAACTGGAATGGCCTAGGGGAAAAGTACACATACCACTGTAATCGGGCGAGTTTCTGCTTTCAGATGCAGTAGGAATTTCTCGAGTTTGTCAATCCGTTCGCGAGATATGGGAGTTTGAAGTTAAGGAACGGTTGAGAAACTATCAAAATTTTAGTAAGTCTGATACTCGAAACCAATAACTGGAATGGCCTAGGGGAAAAGTACACATACCACTGTAATCGGGCGATCTTCTACCTTCAGATGCAACAGGAATTTCTCGAGTTCGTCAATCCCTTCGCGAGATATGGGAGTTTGAAGTTAAGGAACGGTTGAGAAACTATCAAAATTTTAGTAAGTCTGATACTCGAAACCAATAACTACTATTGCCTGGGGCAAAAATACACATACCGTCGTAAATGGGCGAATTTCTGCTTTCAGATGCAGCAGGAATTTCTCGAGTTCGTCATTCCGTTCGTGAGATATGGGAGTTTGAAGGTAAGGAATGGTTGAGAAACCATCAAAATTTTCGCAAGTCTGATACTCGAAACCAATAACTACTATTGCCTAGGGCAAAAATACACATACCGTTGTAATCGGGCGAGTTTCTACTTTCAGATGCAACAGGAATTTCTCGAGTTCGTCAATCCGTTCGCGAGATATGGGAGTTTGAAGTTAAGGAATGGTTGAGGAACCATCAAAATTTTCGCAAGTCTGATACTCGAAACCACTAACTGGAATGGCCTAGGGGAAAAGTACACATACCACTGTAATCGGGCGAGATTCTGCTTTCAGATGCAGTAGGAATTTCTCGAGTTCGTCAATCCGTTCGCGAGATATGGGAGTTTGAAGTTAAGGAATGGTTGAGAAACCATCAAAATTTTCGCAAGTCTGATACTCGAAACCAATAACTACTATCGCCTAGGGCAAAAATACACATACCGTTGTAATCGGGCGAGTTTCTACTTTCAGATGCAACAGGAATTTCTCGAGTTCGTCAATCCGTTCGCGAGATATGGGAGTTTGAAGTTAAGGAACGGTTGAGAAACTATCAAAATTTTAGTAAGTCTGATACTCGAAACCAATAACTACTAATGCCTAGGGCAAAAATACACATACCGTTGTAATCGGGCGGGTTTCTGCTTTCAGATGCAGTAGGAATTTCTCGAGTTCGACAATCCGTTCGCGAGATATGGGAGTTTGATGTTAAGGAATGGTTAAGAAACCATCAAAATTTTCGATGGTCTGATACTCGAAACCAATAACTGGAATGGCCTAGGGGAAAAGTACACATACCACTGTAATCGGGCGATCTTCTACCTTCAGATGCAACAGGAATTTCTCGAGTTCGTCAATCCGTTCGCGAGATATGGGAGTTTGAAGTTAAGGAATGGTTGAGAAACCATTAAAATTTTCGCAAATCTGATACTCGAAACCAATAACTACTATTGCCTAGGGCAAAAATACACATACCGTTGTAATCGGGCGAGTTTCTACTTTCAGATGCAACAGGAATTTCTCGAGTTCGTCAATCCGTTCGCGAGATATGGGAGTTTGAAGTTAAGGAATGGTTGAGAAGCCATCAAAATTTTCGCAAGTCTGATACTCGAAACCAATAACTACTATGGCCTAGGGCAAAAATACACATACCATTGTAATCGGGCGAGATTATGCTTTTAGATGCAACTGGAATTTCTCGAGTTGGTAATCCGTTCGCGAGATATGGGAGTTTGAAGTTAAGGAATCGTTGAGAAACCATCAAAATTTTCGCAAGTCTGATACTCGAAACCAATAACTACAAATGCCTAGGGCAAAAATACACATACCATTGTAATCGGGCGATCTTCTACCTTCAGATGCAACAGGAATTTCTCGAGTTCGTCAATCCGTGCGCGAGATATGGGAGTTTGAAGTTAAGGAATGGTTGAGAAACCATCAAAATTTTCGCAAATCTGATACTCGAAACCACTAACTGGAATGGCCTAGGGGAAAAGTACACATACCACTGTAATCGGGCGAGATTCTGCTTTCAGATGCAGTAGGAATTTCTCGAGTTCGACAATCCGTTCGCGAGATATGGGAGTTTGATGTTAAGGAATGGTTGAGAAACCATCAAAATTTTCGATGGTCTGATACTCGAAACCAATAACTGGAATGGCCTAGGGGAAAAGTACGCATACCACTGTAATCGGGCGATCTTCTACCTTCAGATGCAACAGGAATTTCTCGAGTTCGTCAATCCGTTCGCGAGATATGGGAGTTTGAAGTTAAGGAATGGTTGAGAAACCATCAAAATTTTCGCAAATCTGATACTCGAAACCAATAACTACTATTGCCTAGGGCAAAAATACACATACCGATGTAAATGGGCGAGTTTCTGCTTTCAGATGCAGCAGGAATTTCTCGAGTTCGTCATTCCGTTCGTGAGATATGGAAGTTTGAAGTTAAGGAATGGTTGAGAAACCATCAAAATTTTCGCAAGTCTGATACTCGAAACCAATAACTACTTTTGCCTAGGGCAAAAATACACATACTGTTGTAATCGGGCGAGATTATGCTTTTAGATGCAACTGGAATTTCTCGAGTTGGTAATCCGTTCGCGAGATATGGGAGTTTGTAGTTAAGGAAAGGTTGAGAAACCATCAAAATTTTCGCTGGTCTGATACTCGAAACCAATAACTGGAATGGCCTAGGGGAAAAGTACACATACCACTGTAATCGGGCGATCTTCTACCTTCAGATGCAACAGGAATTTCTCGAGTTCGTCAATCCGTTCGCGAGATATGGGAGTTTGAAGTTAAGGAATGGTTGAGAAACCATCAAAATTTTCGCAAATCTGATACTCGAAACCACTAACTGGAATGGCCTAGGGGAAAAGTACACATACCACTGTAATCGGGCGAGATTCTGCTTTCAGATGCAGTAGGAATTTCTCGAGTTCGTCAATCCGTTCGCGAGATATGGAAGTTTGAAGTTAAGGAATGGTTGAGAAACCATCAAAATTTTCGCAAGTCTGATACTCGAAACCAATAACTACTATCGCCTAGGGCAAAAATACACATACCGATGTAATCGGGCGAGTTTCTACATTCAGATGCAACAGGAATTTCTCGAGTTCGTCAATCCGTTCGCGAGATATGGGAGTTTGAAGTTAAGGAATGGTTGAGAAACCATCAAAATTTTCGCAAATCTGATACTCGAAACCACTAACTGGAATGGCCTAGGGGAAAAGTACACATACCACTGTAATCGGGCGAGATTCTGCTTTCAGATGCAGTAGGAATTTCTCAAGTTCGTCAATCCGTTCGCGAGATATGGGAGTTTGAAGTTAAGGAATGGTTGAGAAACCATCAAAATTTTCGCAAATCTGATACTCGAAACCACTAACTGGAATGGCCTAGGGGAAAAGTACACATACCACTGTAATCGGGCGATCTTCTACCTTCAGATGCAACAGGAATTTCTCGAGTTCGTCAATCCGTTCGCGAGATATGGGAGTTTGAAGTTAAGGAATGGTTGAGAAGCCATCAAAATTTTCGCAAGTCTGATTCTCGAAACCAATAACTACTATGGCCTAGGGCAAAAATACACATACCATTGTAATCGGGCGAGATTATGCTTTTAGATGCAACTGGAATTTCTCGAGTTGGTAATCCGTTCGCGAGATATGGGAGTTTGAAGTTAAGGAATGGTTGAGAAATCATCAAAATTTTCGCACATCTGATACTCGAAACCAATAACTACTATTGCCTAGGGCAAAAATACACATACCGTTGTAATCGGGCGAGTTTCGGCTTTCAGATGCAGCAGGAATTTCTCGATTTCGTCATTCCGTTCGTGAGATATGGGAGTTTGAAGTTAAGGAATGGTTGAGAAACCATCAAAATTTTCGCAAGTCTGATACTCGAAACCAATAACTACTATTGCCTAGGGCAAAAATACACATACCGTTGTATTCGGGCGAGTTTCTACTTTCAGATGCAACTGGAATTTCTCGAGTTCGTCAATCCGTTCGCGAGATATGGGAGTTTGAAGTTAAGGAATGGTTGAGAAGCCATCAAAATTTTCGCAAGTCTGATACTCGAAACCAATAACTACTATGCCCTAGGGCAAAAATACACATACCATTGTAATCGGGCGAGATTATGCTTTTAGATGCAACTGGAATTTCTCGAGTTGGTAATCCGTTCGCGAGATATGGGAGTTTGAAGTTAAGGAATGGTTGAGAAACCATCAAAATTTTCGCAAGTCTGATACTCGAAACCAATAACTACAAATGCCTAGGGCAAAAATACACATTACGTTGTAATCGGGCGATCTTCTACCTTCAGATGCAACAGGAATTTCTCAAGTTCGTCAATCCGTTCGCGAGATATGGGAGTTTGAAATTAAGGAATGGTTGAGAAACCATCAAAATTTTCGCAAATCTGATACTCGAAACCACTAACTGGAATGGCCTAGGGGAAAAGTACACATACCACTGTAATCGGGCGAGATTCTGCTTTCAGATGCAGTAGGAATTTCTCAAGTTCGTCAATCCGTTCGCGAGATATGGGAGTTTGAAGATAAGGAATGGTTGAGAAACCATCAAAATTTTCGCAAGTCTGATACTCGAAACCGATAACTACTATCGCCTAGGGCAAAAACACACATACCGTTGTAATCGGGCGAGTTTCTACTTTCAGATGCAACAGGAATTTCTCGAGTTCGTCAATCCGTTCGCGAGATATGGGAGTTTGAAGTTAAGGAACGGTTGAGAAGCCATCAAAATTTTCGCAAGTCTGATTCTCGAAACCAATAACTACTATGGCCTAGGACAAAAATACACATACCATTGTAATCGGGCGAGATTATGCTTTTAGATGCAACTGGAATTTCTCGAGTTGGTAATCCGTTCGCGAGATATGGGAGTTTGAAGTTAAGGAATGGTTGAGAAACCACCAAAATTTTCGCAAATCTGATACTCGAAACCAATAACTGCAATGCCCTAGGGGAAAAGTACACATACCACCGTAATCGGGCGAGTTTCTGCTTTCAGATGCAGTAGGAATTTCTCGAGTTCGTCAATCCGTTCGCGAGATATGGGAGTTTGAAGTTAAGGAATGGTTGAGAAACCATCAAAATTTTCGCAAGTCTGATACTCGAAACCAATAACTGGAATGGCCTAGGGGAAAAGTACACATACCACTGTAATCGGGCGATCTTCTACCTTCAGATGCAACATGAATTTCTCGAGTTTGTCAATCCGTTCGCGAGATATGGGATTTTGAAGTTAAGGAATGGTTGAGAAACCATCAAAATTTTCGCAGGTCTGATACTCGAAACCAATAACTGGAATGGCCTAGGGGAAAAGTACACATACCACTGTAATCGGGCGAGTTTCTGCTTTCAGATGCAGTAGGAATTTCTCGAGTTTGTCAATCCGTTCGCGAGATATGGGAGTTTGAAGTTAAGGAACGGTTGAGAAACAATCAAAATTTTAGTAAGTCTGATACTCGAAACCAATAACTACTATGGCCTAGGGCAAAAATACACATACCGTTGTAATCGGGCGAGTTTCTACTTTCAGATGCAACTGGAATTTCTCGAGTTGGTAATCCGTTCGCGAGATATGGGAGTTTGAAGTTAAGGAATGGTTGAGAAACCATCAAAATTTTCGCAAGTCTGATACTCGAAACCAATAACTACTATGGCCTAGGGCAAAAATACACATACCATTGTAATCGGGCGAGATTATGCTTTTAGATGCAACTGGAATTTCTCGAGTTGGTAATCCGTTCGTGAGATATGGGAGTTTGAAGTTAAGGAATGGTTGAGAAATCATCAAAATTTTCGCAAGTCTGATACTCGAAACCAATAACTACTATTGCCTTGGGCAAAAATGCACATACCGCTGTAATCGGGCGAGCTTCTACTTTCAGATGCAGCAGGAATATCTCGAGATCGTCAATGGGTTCGCGAGATATGGGAGTTTGAAGTTAAGGAATGGTTGAGAAGCCGTCAAAATTTTCGCAAGTCGGATACTCGAAACCAATAACTACTATGGCCTAGGGCAAAAATACACATACCGTTGTAATCGGGCGAGTTTCTACTTTCAGATGCAACTGGAATTTCTCGAGTTGGTAATCCGTTCGCGAGATATGGGAGTTTGTAGTTAAGGAATGGTTGAGAAACCATCAAAATTTTCGCAAGTCTGATACTCGAAACCAATAACTACTATGGCCTAGGGCAAAAATACACATACCATTGTAATCGGGCGAGATTATGCTTTTAGATGCAACTGGAATTTCTCGAGTTGGTAATCCGTTCGCGAGATATGGGAGTTTGAAGTTAAGGAATGGTTGAGAAACCATCAAAATTTTCGCAAGTCTGATACTCGAAACCAATAACTACAAATGCCTAGGGCAAAAATACACATTACGTTGTAATCGGGCGATCTTCTACCTTCAGATGCAACAGGAATTTCTCGAGTTCGTCAATCCGTTCGCGAGATATGGGAGTTTGAAATTAAGGAATGGTTGAGAAACCATCAAAATTTTCGCTGGTCTGATACTCGAAACCAATAACTGGAATGGCCTAGGGGAAAAGTACACATACCACTGTAATCGGGCGATCTTCTACCTTCAGACGCAACAGGAATTTCTCGAGTTCGTCAATCCGTTCGCGAGATATGGGAGTTTGAAGTTAAGGAATGGTTGAGACACCATCAAAATTTTCGCAAATCTGATACTCGAAACCACTAACTGGAATGGCCTAGGGGAAAAGTACACATACCACTGTAATCGGGCGAGATTCTGCTTTCAGATGCAGTAGGAATTTCTCGAGTTCGTCAATCCGTTCGCGAGATATGGGAGTTTGAAGTTAAGGAATGGTTGAGAAACCATCAAAATTTTCGCAAGTCTGATACTCGAAACCAATAACTACTATCGCCTAGGGCAAAAACACACATACCGTTGTAATCGGGCGAGTTTCTACTTTCAGATGCAACAGGAATTTCTCGAGTTCGTCAATCCGTTCGCGAGATATGGGAGTTTGAAGTTAAGGAACGGTTGAGAAGCCATCAAAATTTTCGCAAGTCTGATTCTCGAAACCAATAACTACTATGGCCTAGGGCAAAAATACACATACCATTGTAATCGGGCGAGATTATGCTTTTAGATGCAACTGGAATTTCTCGAGTTGGTAATCCGTTCGCGAGATATGGGAGTTTGAAGTTAAGGAATGGTTGAGAAACCATCAAAATTTTCGCAAGTCTGATACTCGAAACCAATAACTACAAATGCCTAGGGCAAAAATACACATTACGTTGTAATCGGGCGATCTTCTACCTTCAGATGCAACAGGAATTTCTCAAGTTCGTCAATCCGTTCGCGAGATATGGGAGTTTGAAATTAAGGAATGGTTGAGAAACCATCAAAATTTTCGCAAGTCGGATACTCGAAACCAATAACTACTATGGCCTAGGGCAAAAATACACATACCGTTGTAATCGGGCGAGTTTCTACTTTCAGATGCAACTGGAATTTCTCGAGTTGGTAATCCGTTCGCGAGATATGGGAGTTTGTAGTTAAGGAATGGTTGAGAAACCATCAAAATTTTCGCAAGTCTGATACTCGAAACCAATAACTACTATGGCCTAGGGCAAAAATACACATACCATTGTAATCGGGCGAGATTATGCTTTTAGATGCAACTGGAATTTCTCGAGTTGGTAATCCGTTCGCGAGATATGGGAGTTTGAAGTTAAGGAATGGTTGAGAAACCATCAAAATTTTCGCAAGTCTGATACTCGAAACCAATAACTACAAATGCCTAGGGCAAAAATACACATTACGTTGTAATCGGGCGATCTTCTACCTTCAGATGCAACAGGAATTTCTCGAGTTCGTCAATCCGTTCGCGAGATATGGGAGTTTGAAATTAAGGAATGGTTGAGAAACCATCAAAATTTTCGCAAGTCTGATACTCGAAACCAATAACTGCTATGACCTAGGGCAAAAATACACATACCATTGTAATCGGGCGAGATTATGCTTTTAGATGCAACTGGAATATCTCGAGTTGGTAATCCGTTCGCGAGATATGGGAGTTTGTAGTTAAGGAATGGTTGAGAAACCATCAAAATTTTCGCTGGTCTGATACTCGAAACCAATAACTGGAATGGCCTAGGGGAAAAGTACACATACCACTGTAATCGGGCGATCTTCTACCTTCAGACGCAACAGGAATTTCTCGAGTTCGTCAATCCGTTCGCGAGATATGGGAGTTTGAAGTTAAGGAATGGTTGAGACACCATCAAAATTTTCGCAAATCTGATACTCGAAACCACTAACTGGAATGGCCTAGGGGAAAAGTACACATACCACTGTAATCGGGCGAGATTCTGCTTTCAGATGCAGTAGGAATTTCTCGAGTTCGTCAATCCGTTCGCGAGATATGGGAGTTTGAAGTTAAGGAATGGTTGAGAAACCATCAAAATTTTCGCAAGTCTGATACTCGAAACCAATAACTACTATCGCCTAGGGCAAAAACACACATACCGTTGTAATCGGGCGAGTTTCTACTTTCAGATGCAACAGGAATTTCTCGAGTTCGTCAATCCGTTCGCGAGATATGGGAGTTTGAAGTTAAGGAACGGTTGAGAAGCCATCAAAATTTTCGCAAGTCTGATTCTCGAAACCAATAACTACTATGGCCTAGGGCAAAAATACACATACCATTGTAATCGGGCGAGATTATGCTTTTAGATGCAACTGGAATTTCTCGAGTTGGTAATCCGTTCGCGAGATATGGGAGTTTGAAGTTAAGGAATGGTTGAGAAACCATCAAAATTTTCGCAAGTCTGATACTCGAAACCAATAACTACAAATGCCTAGGGCAAAAATACACATTACGTTGTAATCGGGCGATCTTCTACCTTCAGATGCAACAGGAATTTCTCAAGTTCGTCAATCCGTTCGCGAGATATGGGAGTTTGAAATTAAGGAATGGTTGAGAAACCATCAAAATTTTCGCAAGTCTGATACTCGAAACCAATAACTGCTATGACCTAGGGCAAAAATACACATACCATTGTAATCGGGCGAGATTATGCTTTTAGATGCAACTGGAATATCTCGAGTTGGTAATCCATTCGCGAGATATGGGAGTTTGTAGTTAAGGAATGGTTGGGAAACCATCAAAATTTTCGCTGGTCTGATACTCGAAACCAATAACTGGAATGGCCTAGGGGAAAAGTACACATACCACTGTAATCGGGCGATCTTCTACCTTCAGATGCAACAGGAATTTCTCGAGTTCGTCAATCCGTTCGCGAGATATGGGAGTTTGAAGTTAAGGAATGGTTGAGAAACCATCAAAATTTTCGCAAATCTGATACTCGAAACCACTAACTGGAATGGCCTAGGGGAAAAGTACACATACCACTGTAATCGGGCGAGATTCTGCTTTCAGATGCAGTAGGAATTTCTCAAGTTCGTCAATCCGTTCGCGAGATATGGGAGTTTGAAGTTAAGGAATGGTTGAGAAACCATCAAAATTTTCGCAAGTCTGATACTCGAAACAAATAACTACTATCGCCTAGGGCAAAAACACACATACCGTTGTAATCGGGCGAGTTTCTACTTTCAGATGCAACAGGAATTTCTCGAGTTCGTCAATCCGTTCGCGAGATATGGGAGTTTGAAGTTAAGGAACGGTTGAGAAGCCATCAAAATTTTCGCAAGTCTGATTCTCGAAACCAATAACTACTATGGCCTAGGGCAAAAATACACATACCATTGTAATCGGGCGAGATTATGCTTTTAGATGCAACTGGAATTTCTCGAGTTGGTAATCCGTTCGCGAGATATGGGAGTTTGAAGTTAAGGAATGGTTGAGAAACCATCAAAATTTTCGCAAGTCTGATACTCGAAACCAATAACTACTATTGCCTAGGGCAAAAATACACATACCGTTGTAATCGGGCGAGTTTCTGCTTTCAGATGCAGTAGGAATTTCTCGAGTTCGACAATCCGATCGCGAGATATGGGAGTTTGAAGTTAAGGAATGGTTGAGAAACCATCAAAATTTTCGCTGGTCTGATACTCGAAACCAATAACTGGGATGGCCTAGGGGAAAAGTACACATACCACAGTAATCGGGCGATCTTCTACCTTCAGATGCAACATGAATTTCTCGAGTTTGTCAATCCGTTCGCGAGATATGGGATTTTGAAGTTAAGGAATGTTTGAGAAACCATCAAAATTTTCGCAGGTCTGATACTCGAAACCAATAACTGGAATGGCCTAGGGGAAAAGTACACATACCACTGTAATCGGGCGAGTTTCTGCTTTCAGATGCAGTAGGAATTTCTAGAGTTTGTCAATCCGTTCGCGAGATATGGGAGTTTGAAGTTAAGGAACGGTTGAGAAACTATCAAAATTTTAGTAAGTCTGATACTCGAAACCAATAACTACTAATGCCTAGGGCAAAAATACACATACCGTTGTAATCGGGCGAGTTTCTGCTTTCAGATGCAGTAGGAATTTCTCGAGTTCGACAATCCGTTCGCGAGATATGGGAGTTTGAAGTTAAGGAATGGTTGAGAAACCATCAAAATTTTCGCTGGTCTGATACTCTAAACCAATAACTGGAATGGCCTAGGGGAAAAGTACACATACCACTGTAATCGGGCGATCTTCTACCTTCACATGCAACAGGAACTTCTCGAGTTCGTCATTTCGTTCGCGAGATATGGGAGTTTGAAGTCAAGGAATCGTTGAGAAACCATAAAAATTTTCGCAAGTCTGATACTCGAAACCAATAACTACTATTGCCTAGGGCAAAAATACACATACCGTTGTAATCGGGCGAGTTTCTACTTTCAGATGCAACAGGAATTTCTCGAGTTCGTCAATCCGTTCGCGAGATATGGGAGTTTGAAGTTAAGGAATGGTTGAGAAGCCATCAAAATTTTCGCAAGTCTGATACTCGAAACCAATAACTACTATGGCCTAGGGCAAAAATACACATACCATTGTAATCGGGCGAGATTATGCTTTTAGATGCAACTGGAATTTCTCGAGTTGGTAATCCGTTCGCGAGATATGGGAGTTTGAAGTTAAGGAACGGTAGAGAAACTATCAAAATTTTAGTAAGTCTGATACTCGAAACCAATAACTACTAATGCCTAGGGCAAAAATACACACACCGTTGTAATCGGTCGAGTTTCTACTTTCAGATGCAACAGGAATTTCTCGAGTTCGTCAATCCGTTCGCGAGATATGGGAGTTTGAAGTTAAGGAATGGTTGAGAAACCATCAAAATTTTCGCAAGTCTGATACTCGAAACCAATAACTACTATCGCCTAGGGCAAAAATACACATACCGTTGTAATCGGGCGAGTTTCTACTTTCAGATGCAACAGGAATTTCTCAAGTTCGTCAATCCGTTCGCGAGATATGGGAGTTTGAAGTTAAGGAATGGTTGAGAAGCCATCAAAATTTTCGCAAGTCTGATTCTCGAAACCAATAACTACTATGGCCTAGGGCAAAAATACACATACCATTGTAATCGGGCGAGATAATGCTTTTAGATGCAACTGGAATTTCTCGAGTTGGTAATCCGTTTGCGAGATATGGGAGTTTGAAGTTAAGGAATGGTTGAGAAACCATCAAAATTTTCGCAAGTCTGATACTCGAAACCAATAACTGGGATGGCCTAGGGGAAAAGTACACATACCACAGTAATCGGGCGATCTTCTACCTTCAGATGCAACATGAATTTCTCGAGTTTGTCAATCCGTTCGCGAGATATGGGATTTTGAAGTTAAGGAATGGTTGAGAAACCATCAAAATTTTCGCAGGTCTGATACTCGAAACCAATAACTGGAATGGCCTAGGGGAAAAGTACACATACCACTGTAATCGGGCGAGTTTCTGCTTTCAGATGCAGTAGGAATTTCTAGAGTTTGTCAATCCGTTCGCGAGATATGGGAGTTTGAAGTTAAGGAACGGTTGAGAAACTATCAAAATTTTAGTAAGTCTGATACTCGAAACCAATAACTACTAATGCCTAGGGCAAAAATACACATACCGTTGTAATCGGGCGAGTTTCTGCTTTCAGATGCAGTAGGAATTTCTCGAGTTCGACAATCCGTTCGCGAGATATGGGAGTTTGAAGTTAAGGAATGGTTGAGAAACCATCAAAATTTTCGCTGGTCTGATACTCTAAACCAATAACTGGAATGGCCTAGGGGAAAAGTACACATACCACTGTAATCGGGCGATCTTCTACCTTCACATGCAACAGGAACTTCTCGAGTTCGTCATTTCGTTCGCGAGATATGGGAGTTTGAAGTCAAGGAATCGTTGAGAAACCATAAAAATTTTCGCAAGTCTGATACTCGAAACCAATAACTACTATTGCCTAGGGCAAAAATACACATACCGTTGTAATCGGGCGAGTTTCTGCTTTCAGATGCAGTAGGAATTTCTCGAGTTCGACAATCCGATCGCGAGATATGGGAGTTTGAAGTTAAGGAATGGTTGAGAAACCATCAAAATTTTCGCTGGTCTGATACTCGAAACCAATAACTGGGATGGCCTAGGGGAAAAGTACACATACCACAGTAATCGGGCGATCTTCTACCTTCAGATGCAACATGAATTTCTCGAGTTTGTCAATCCGTTCGCGAGATATGGGATTTTGAAGTTAAGGAATGGTTGAGAAACCATCAAAATTTTCGCAGGTCTGATACTCGAAACCAATAACTGGAATGGCCTAGGGGAAAAGTACACATACCACTGTAATCGGGCGAGTTTCTGCTTTCAGATGCAGTAGGAATTTCTAGAGTTTGTCAATCCGTTCGCGAGATATGGGAGTTTGAAGTTAAGGAACGGTAGAGAAACTATCAAAATTTTAGTAAGTCTGATACTCGAAACCAATAACTACTAATGCCTAGGGCAAAAATACACACACCGTTGTAATCGGTCGAGTTTCTACTTTCAGATGCAACAGGAATTTCTCGAGTTCGTCAATCCGTTCGCGAGATATGGGAGTTTGAAGTTAAGGAATGGTTGAGAAACCATCAAAATTTTCGCAAGTCTGATACTCGAAACCAATAACTACTATCGCCTAGGGCAAAAATACACATACCGTTGTAATCGGGCGAGTTTCTACTTTCAGATGCAACAGGAATTTCTCAAGTTCGTCAATCCGTTCGCGAGATATGGGAGTTTGAAGTTAAGGAATGGTTGAGAAGCCATCAAAATTTTCGCAAGTCTGATTCTCGAAACCAATAACTACTATGGCCTAGGGCAAAAATACACATACCATTGTAATCGGGCGAGATAATGCTTTTAGATGCAACTGGAATTTCTCGAGTTGGTAATCCGTTTGCGAGATATGGGAGTTTGAAGTTAAGGAATGGTTGAGAAACCATCAAAATTTTCGCAAGTCTGATACTCGAAACCAATAACTACTATTACCTAGGGCAAAAATACACATACCGTTGTAAATTGGCGAGTTTTTGCTTTCAGATGCAGCAGGAATTTCTCGAGTTCGTCATTCCGTTCGCGAGATATGGGAGTTTGAAGTCAAGGAATCGTTGAGAAACCATAAAAATTTTCGCAAGTCTGATACTCGAAACCAATAACTACTATTGCCTAGGGCAAAAATACACATACCTTTGTAATCGGGCGAGTTTCTACTTTCAGATGCAACAGGAATTTCTCGAGTTCGTCAATCCGTTCGCGAGATATGGGAGTTTGAAGTTAAGGAATGGTTGAGAAGCCATCAAAATTTTCGCAAGTCTGATACTCGAAACCAATAACTACTATGGCCTAGGGCAAAAATACACATACCATTGTAATCGGGCGAGATTATGCTTTTAGATGCAACTGGAATTTCTCGAGTTGGTAATCCGTTCGCGAGATATGGGAGTTTGTAGTTAAGGAATGGTTGAGAAACCATCAAAATTTTCGCAAGTCTGATACTCGAAACCAATAACTACTATTGCCTAGGGCAAAAATACACATACCGTTGTAATCGGGCGAGTTTCTGCTTTCAGATGCAGTAGGAATTTCTCGAGTTCGACAATCCGATCGCGAGATATGGGAGTTTGAAGTTAAGGAATGGTTGAGAAACCATCAAAATTTTCGCTGGTCTGATACTCGAAACCAATAACTGGAATGGCCTAGGGGAAAAGTACACATACCACAGTAATCGGGCGATCTTCTACCTTCAGATGCAACATGAATTTCTCGAGTTTGTCAATCCGTTCGCGAGATATGGGAGTTTGAATTCAAGGAATCGTTGAGAAACCATAAAAATTTTCGCAAGTCTGATACTCGAAACCAATAACTACTATTGCCTAGGGCGAAAATACACATACCGTTGTAATCGGGCGAGTTTCTACTTTCAGATGCAACAGGAATTTCTCGAGTTCGTCAATCCGTTCGGGAGATATGGGAGTTTGAAGTTAAGGAATGGTTGAGAAGCCATCAAAATTTTCGCAAGTCTGATACTCGAAACCAATAACTACTATGGCCTAGGGCAAAAATACACATACCATTGTAATCGGGCGAGATTATGCTTTTAGATGCAACTGGAATTTCTCGAGTTGGTAATCCGTTCGCGAGATATGGGAGTTTGAAGTTAAGGAACGGTAGAGAAACTATCAAAATTTTAGTAAGTCTGATACTCGAAACCAATAACTACTAATGCCTAGGGCAAAAATACACACACCGTTGTAATCGGTCGAGTTTCTACTTTCAGATGCAACAGGAATTTCTCGAGTTCGTCAATCCGTTCGCGAGATATGGGAGTTTGAAGTTAAGGAATGGTTGAGAAACCATCAAAATTTTCGCAAGTCTGATACTCGAAACCAATAACTACTATCGCCTAGGGCAAAAATACACATACCGTTGTAATCGGGCGAGTTTCTACTTTCAGATGCAACAGGAATTTCTCAAGTTCGTCAATCCGTTCGCGAGATATGGGAGTTTGAAGTTAAGGAATGGTTGAGAAGCCATCAAAATTTTCGCAAGTCTGATTCTCGAAACCAATAACTACTATGGCCTAGGGCAAAAATACACATACCATTGGAATCCGGCGAGATAATGCTTTTAGATGCAACTGGAATTTCTCGAGTTGGTAATCCGTTTGCGAGATATGGGAGTTTGAAGTTAAGGAATGGTTGAGAAACCATCAAAATTTTCGCAAGTCTGATACTCGAAACCAATAACTACTATTACCTAGGGCAAAAATACACATACCGTTGTAAATTGGCGAGTTTTTGCTTTCAGATGCAGCAGGAATTTCTCGAGTTCGTCATTCCGTTCGCGAGATATGGGAGTTTGAAGTCAAGGAATCGTTGAGAAACCATAAAAATTTTCGCAAGTCTGATACTCGAAACCAATAACTACTATTGCCTAGGGCAAAAATACACATACCGTTGTAATCGGGCGAGTTTCTACTTTCAGATGCAACAGGAATTTCTCGAGTTCGTCAATCCGTTCGCGAGATATGGGAGTTTGAAGTTAAGGAATGGTTGAGAAGCCATCAAAATTTTCGCAAGTCTGATACTCGAAACCAATAACTACTATGGCCTAGGGCAAAAATACACATACCATTGTAATCGGGCGAGATTATGCTTTTAGATGCAACTGGAATTTCTCGAGTTGGTAATCCGTTCGCGAGATATGGGAGTTTGAAGTTAAGGAATGGTTGAGAAACCACCAAAATTTTCGCAAGTCTGATACTCGAAACCAATAACTACTTTTGCCTAGGGCAAAAATACACATACCGTTGTAATCGATCGAGCTTCTTATTTCAGATGCAACAGGAATTTCTCGAGTGCGTCAATCCGTTCGCGAGATATGGGAGTTTGAAGTTAAGGAACGGTAGAGAAACTATCAAAATTTTAGTAAGTCTGATACTCGAAACCAATAACTACTATCGCCTAGGGCAAAAATACACATACCGTTGTAATCGGGCGAGTTTCTACTTTCAGATGCAACAGGAATTTCTCGAGTTCGTCAATCCGTTCGCGAGATATGGGAGTTTGAAGTTAAGGAATGGTTGAGAAGCCATCAAAATTTTCGCAAGTCTGATTCTCGAAACCAATAACTACTATGGCCTAGGGCAAAAATACACATACCATTGTAATCGGGCGAGATAATGCTTTTAGATGCAACTGGAATTTCTCGAGTTGGTAATCCGTTTGCGAGATATGGGAGTTTGAAGTTAAGGAATGGTTGAGAAACCATCAAAATTTTCGCAAGTCTGATACTCGAAACCAATAACTACTATCGCCTAGCGCAAAAATACACATACCGTTGTAATCGGGCGAGTTTCTACTTTCAGATGCAACAGGAATTTCTCGAGTTCGTCAATCCGTTCGCGAGATATGGGAGTTTGAAGTTAAGGAATGGTTGAGAAACCATCAAAATTTTCGCTGGTCTGATACTCGAAACCAATAACTGGAATGGCCTAGGGGAAAAGTACACATACCACAGTAATCGGGCGATCTTCTACCTTCAGATGCAACAGGAATTTCTCGAGTTCGTCAATCCGTTCGCGAGATATGGGAGTTTGAAGTTGAGGAATGGTTGAGAAACCATCAAAATTTTCGCTGGTCTGATACTCGAAACCAATAACTGGTATGGCCTAGGGGAAAAGTACACATACCACTGTAATCGGGCGATCTTCTACCTTCAGATGCAACAGGAATTTCTCGAGTTCGTCATTCCGTTCGCGAGATATGGGAGTTTGAAGTTAAGGAATGGTTGAGAAACCATGAAAATTTTCGCAAATCTGATACTCGCAACCAATAACTACTATTGCCTAGGGCAAAAATACACATGCCGTTGTAAATGGGCGAGTTTCTGCTTTCAGATGCAGCAGGAATTTCTCGAGTTCGTCATTCCGTTCGCGAGATATGGGAGTTTGAAGTTAAGGAATGGTTGAGAAACCATCTAAATTTTCGCAAGTCTGATACTCGAAACCAATAACTACTATTGCCTAGGGCAAAAATACACATACCGTTGTAATCGATCGAGCTTCTGATTTCAGATGCAACAGGAATTTCACGAGTGCGTCAATCCGTTCGCGAGATATGGGAGTGTGAAGTTAAGGAATGGTTGAGAAACCATCAAAATTTTCGCAAGTCTGATACTCGAAACCAATAACTACTATCGCCTAGGGCAAAAATACACATACCGTTGTAATCGGGCGAGTTTCTACTTTCAGATGCAACAGGAATTTCTCGAGTTCGTCAATCCGTTCGCGAGATATGGGAGTTTGAAGTTAAGGAATGGTTGAGAAGCCATCAAAATTTTCGCAAGTGTGATTCTCGAAACCAATAACTACTATGGCCTAGGGCAAAAATACACATACCATTGTAATCGGGCGAGATTTTGCTTTTAGATGCAACTGGAATTTCTCGAGTTGGTAATCCGTTCGCGAGATGTGGGAGTTTGTAGTTAAGGAATGGTTGAGAAACCATCAAAATTTTCGCAAGTCTGATACTCGAAACCAATAACTACTATTGCCTAGGGCAAAAATACACATACCGTTGTAATCGATCGAGCTTCTGATTTCAGATGCAACAGGAATTTCACGAGTGCGTCAATCCGTTCGCGAGATATGGGAGTTTGAAGTTAAGGAACGGTTGAGAAACTATCAAAATTTTAGTAAGTCTGATACTCGAAACCAATAACTACTAATGCCTAGGGCAAAAATACACACACCGTTGTAATCGGTCGAGTTTCTACTTTCAGATGCAACACGAGTTTCTCGAGTTCGTCAATCCGTTCGCGAGATATGGGAGTTTGTAGTTTAGGGATGGTTGAGAAGCCATCAAAATTTTCGCAAGTCTGATACTCGAAACCAATAACTGCTATGGCCTAGGGCAAAATTACACATACTATTGTAATCGGGCGAGACTATGCTTTTAGATGCAACTGGAATTTCACGAGCTGGTAATCCGTTCGCGAGATATGGGAGTTTGAAGTTAAGGAATGGTTGAGAAACCATCAAAATTTTCGCAAGTCTGATACTCGAAACCAATAACTACTATCGCCTAGGGCAAAAATACACATACCGTTGTAATCGGGCGAGCTTCTACTTTCAGATGCAGCAGGAATTTCTCGAGTTCGTCAATGCGTTCGCGAGATATGGGAGTTTGAAGTTAAGGAATGGTTGAGAAGCCATCAAAATTTTCGCAAATCTGATACTCGAAACCAATAACTACTATTGCCTAGGGCAAAAATACACATACCGTTGTAAATGGGCGAGTTTTTGCTTTCAGATGCAGCAGGAATTTCTCGAGTTCGTCATTCCGTTCGCGAGATATGGGAGTTTGAAGTTAAGGAATGGTTGAGAAACCATCAAAATTTTCGCAAGTCTGATACTCGAAACCAATAACTACTATTGCCTAGGGCAAAAATACGCATACCGTTGTAATCGGGCGAGTTTCTACTTTCAGATGCAACAGGAATTTCTCGAGTTCGTCAATCCGTTCGCGAGATATGGGAGTTTGAAGTTAAGGAATGGTTGAGAAGCCATCAAAATTTTCGCAAGTCTGATACTCGAAACCAATAACTACTATGGCCTAGGGCAATAATACACATACCATTGTAATCGGGCGAGATTATGCTTTTGTATGCAACTGAATTTCCCGAGTTGGTAATCCGTTCGCGAGATATGGGAGTTTGAAGTTTAGGAATGGTTGAGAAACCATCAAAATTTTCGCAAGTCTGATACTCGAAACCAATAACTACAAATGCCTAGGGCAAAAATACACATTACGTTGTAATCGGGCGATCTTCTACTTTCAGATGCAACAGGAATTTCTCGAGTTCGTCAATCCGTTCGCGAGATATGGGAGTTTGAAATTAAGGAATGGTTGAGAAACCATCAAAATTTTCGCAAGTCTGATACTCGAAACCAATAACTGCTATGGCCTGGGGCAAAAATACACATACCATTGTAATCGGGCGAGATTATGCTTTTAGATGCAACTGGAATTTCTCGAGTTGGTAATCCGTTCGCGAGATATGGGAGTTTAAAGTTAAGGAATGGTTGAGAAACCATCAAAATTTTCGCAAGTCTGATACTCGAAACCAATAACTACTATTGCCTAGGGCAAAAATACACATACCGTTGTAATCGATCGAGCTTCTACTTTCAGATGCAACAGGAATTTCTCGAGTTCGTCAATCCGTTCGCGAGATATGGGAGTTTGAAATCAAGGAATGGTTGAGAAACCATCAAAATTTTCGCAAGTCTGATACTCGAAACCAATAACTACTATGGCCTAGGGCAATAATACACATACCATTGTAATCGGGCGAGATTATGCTTTTAGATGCAACTGAATTTCCCGAGTTGGTAATCCGTTCGCGAGATATGGGAGTTTGAAGTTTAGGAATGGTTGAGAAACCATCAAAATTTTCGCAAGTCTGATACTCGAAACCAATAACTACAAATGCCTAGGGCAAAAATACACATTACGTTGTAATCGGGCGATCTTCTACTTTCAGATGCAACAGGAATTTCTCGAGTTCGTCAATCCGTTCGCGAGATATGGGAGTTTGAAATTAAGGAATGGTTGAGAAACCATCAAAATTTTCGCAAGTCTGATACTCGAAACCAATAACTGCTATGGCCTGGGGCAAAAATACACATACCATTGTAATCGGGCGAGATTATGCTTTTAGATGCAACTGGAATTTCTCGAGTTGGTAATCCGTTCGCGAGATATGGGAGTTTAAAGTTAAGGAATGGTTGAGAAACCATCAAAATTTTCGCAAGTCTGATACTCGAAACCAATAACTACTATTGCCTAGGGCAAAAATACACATACCGTTGTAATCGATCGAGCTTCTGATTTCAGATGCAACAGGAATTTCACGAGTGCGTCAATCCGTTCGCGAGATACGGGAGTTTGAAGTTGAGGAACGGTTGAGAAACTATCAAAATTTTAGTAAGTCTGATACTCGAAACCAATAACTACTAATGCCTAGGGCAAAAATACACCCACCGTTGTAATCGGTCGAGTTTCTACTTTCAGATGCAACAGGAATTTCTCGAGTTCGACAATCCGTTCGCGAGGTATGGGAGTTTGAAGTTAAGGAATGGTTGAGAAACCATCAAAATTTTCGCAAGTCTGATACTCGAAACCAATAACTACTATTGCCTAGGGCAAAAATACACATACCGTTGTAATCGGGCGAGTTTCTACTTTCAGATGCAACAGGAATTTCTCGAGTTCGTCAATCCGTTCGCGAGATATGGGAGTTTGAAGTTAAGGAATGGTTTAGAAACCATCAAAATTTTCGCAAGTCTGATTCTCGAAACCAATAACTACTATGGCCTAGGGCAAAAATACACATACCATTGTAATCGGGCGAGATTATGCTTTTAGATGCAACTGGAATTTCTCGAGTTGGTAATCCGTTCGCGAGATATGGGAGTTTGAAGTTAAGGAATGGTTGAGAAATCATCAAAATTTTCGCAAGTCTGATACTCGAAACCAATAACTACTATTGCCTTGGGCAAAAACACACATACCGTTGTAATCGATCGAGCTTCTTATTTCAGATGCAACAGGAATTTCTCGAGTGCGTCAATCCGTTCGCGAGATATGGGAGTTTGAAGTTAAGGAACGGTTGAGAAACTATCAAAATTTTAGTAAGTCTGATACTCGAAACCAATAAGTACTAATGCCTAGTGCAAAAATACATACACCGTTGTAATCGGTCGAGTTTCTACTTTCAGATGCAACAGGAATTTCTCGAGTTCGTCAATCCGTTCGCGAGATATGGGAGTTTGAAGTTTAGGAATGGTTGAGAAACCATCAAAATTTTCGCAAGTCTGATACTCGAAACCAATAACTGCTATGGCCTAGGGCAAAATTACACATACTATTGTAATCGGGCGAGATTATGCTTTTAGATGCAACTGGAATTTCACGAGCTGGTAATCCGTTCGCGAGATATGGGAGTTTGTAGTTAAGGAATGGTTGAGAAACCATCAAAATTTTCGCAAGTCTGATACTCGAAACGAATAACTACTATTGCCAAGGGCAAAAATACACATACCGTTGTAATCGGGCGAGTTTCTGCTTTCAGATGCAGTAGGAATTTCTCGAGTTCGACAATCCGATCGCGAGATATGGGAGTTTGAAGTTAAGGAATGGTTGAGAAACCATCAAAATTTTGGCTGGTCTGATACTCGAAACCAATAACTGGAATGGCCTAGGGGAAAAGTACACATACCACTGTAATCGGGCGATCTTCTACCTTCAGATGCAACAGGAATTTCTCGAGTTCGTCAATCCGTTCGCGAGATATGGGAGTTTGAAGTTAAGGAATGGTTGAGAAACCATCAAAATTTTCGCAAATCTGATACTCGAAACCAATAACTGGAATGGCCTAGGGGAAAAGTACACATACCACTGTAATCGGGCGAGTTTCTGCCTTCAGATGCAGTAGGAATTTCTCGAGTTCGTCAATCCGTTCGCGAGATATGCGAGTTTGAAGTTAAGGAATGGTTGAGAAACCATCAAAATTTTCGCAAGTCTGATACTCGAAACCAATAACTACTATCGCCTAGGGCAAAAATACACATACCGTTGTAATCGGGCGAGTTTCTGCTTTCAGATGCAGTAGGAATTTCTCGAGTTCGTCATTCCGTTCGCGAGATATGGGAGTTTGAAGTTAAGGAATGGTTGAGAAACCATCAAAATTTTCGCAAATCTGATACTCGAAACCAATAACTACTATTACCTAGGGCAAAAATACACATACCGTTGTAAATGGGCGAGTTTTTGCTTTCAGATGCAGCAGGAATTTCTCGAGTTCGTCATTCCGTTCGCGAGATATGGGAGTTTGAAGTTAAGGAATGGTTGAGAAACCATCAAAATTTTCGCAAGTCTGATACTCGAAACCAATAACTGCTATGGCCTAGGGCAAAATTACACATACTATTGTAATCGGGCGAGATTATGCTTTTAGATGCAACTGGAATTTCACGAGCTGGTAATCCGTTCGCGAGATTTGGGAATTTGTAGTTAAGGAATGGTTGAGAAACCATCAAAATTTTCGCAAGTCTGATACTCGAAACCAATAACTACTATTGCCTAGGGCAAAAATACACATACCGTTGTAATCGGGCGAGTTTCTGCTTTCAGATGCAGTAGGAATTTCTCGAGTTCGTCATTCCGTTCGCGAGATATGGGAGTTTGAAGTTAAGGAATGGTTGAGAAACCATCAAAATTTTCGCAAGTCTGATACTCGAAACCAATAACTACTATTGCCTAGGGCAAAAATACACATACCGTTGTAATCGGGCGAGTTTCTTATTTCAGATGCAACAGGAATTTCTCGAGTGCGTCAATCCGTTCGCGAGATATGGGAGTTTGAAGTTAAGGAACGGTTGAGAAACTATCAAAATTTTAGTAAGTCTGATACTCGAAACCAATAAGTACTAATGCCTAGGGCAAAAATACACACACCGTTGTAATCGGGCGAGATTATGCTTTTAGATGCAACTGGAATTTCACGAGCTGGTAATCCGTTCGCGAGATATGGGAGTTTGTAGTTAAGGAATGGTTGAGAAACCATCAAAATTTTCGCAAGTCTGATACTCGAAACCAATAACTACTATTGCCTAGGGCAAAAATACACACACCGTTGTAATCGGGCGAGTTTCTGCTTTCAGATGCAGTAGGAATTTCTCGAGTTCGACAATCCGTTCGCGAGATATGGGAGTTTGAAGTTAAGGAATGGTTGAGAAACCATCAAAATTTTCGCTGGTCTGATACTCGAAACCAATAACTGGAATGGCCTAGGGGAAAAGTACACATACCACTGTAATCGGGCGATCTTCTACCTTCAGATGCAACAGGAATTTCTCGAGTTCGTCATTCCGTTCGCGAGATATGGGAGTTTGAAGTTAAGGAATGGTTGAGAAACCATCAAAATTTTCGCAAATCTGATACTCGAAACCAATAACTACTATTGCCTAGGGCAAAAATACACATACCGTTGTAAATGGGCGAGTTTTTGCTTTCAGATGCAGCAGGAATTTCTCGAGTTCGTCATTCCGTTCGCGAGATATGGGAGTTTGAAGTTAAGGAATGGTTGAGAAACCATCAAAATTTTCGCAAGTCTGATACTCGAAACCAATAACTACTATTGCCTAGGGCAAAAATACGCATACCGTTGTAATCGGGCGAGTTTCTACTTTCAGATGCAACAGGAATTTCTCGAGTTCGTCAATCCGTTCGCGAGATATGGGAGTTTGAAGTTAAGGAATGGTTGAGAAGCCATCAAAATTTTCGCAAGTCTGATACTCGAAACCAATAACTACTATGGCCTAGGGCAATAATACACATACCATTGTAATCGGGCGAGATTATGCTTTTGTATGCAACTGAATTTCCCGAGTTGGTAATCCGTTCGCGAGATATGGGAGTTTGAAGTTTAGGAATGGTTGAGAAACCATCAAAATTTTCGCAAGTCTGATACTCGAAACCAATAACTACAAATGCCTAGGGCAAAAATACACATTACGTTGTAATCGGGCGATCTTCTACTTTCAGATGCAACAGGAATTTCTCGAGTTCGTCAATCCGTTCGCGAGATATGGGAGTTTGAAATTAAGGAATGGTTGAGAAACCATCAAAATTTTCGCAAGTCTGATACTCGAAACCAATAACTGCTATGGCCTGGGGCAAAAATACACATACCATTGTAATCGGGCGAGATTATGCTTTTAGATGCAACTGGAATTTCTCGAGTTGGTAATCCGTTCGCGAGATATGGGAGTTTAAAGTTAAGGAATGGTTGAGAAACCATCAAAATTTTCGCAAGTCTGATACTCGAAACCAATAGCTACTATTGCCTAGGGCAAAAATACACATACCGTTGTAATCGATCGAGCTTCTGATTTCAGATGCAACAGGAATTTCACGAGTGCGTCAATCCGTTCGCGAGATACGGGAGTTTGAAGTTGAGGAACGGTTGAGAAACTATCAAAATTTTAGTAAGTCTGATACTCGAAACCAATAACTACTAATGCCTAGGGCAAAAATACACCCACCGTTGTAATCGGTCGAGTTTCTACTTTCAGATGCAACAGGAATTTCTCGAGTTCGTCAATCCGTTCGCGAGATATGGGAGTTTGAAGTTAAGGAATGGTTGAGAAACAATCAAAATTTTCGCAAGTCTGATACTCGAAACCAATAACTACTATTGCCTAGGGCAAAAATACACATACCGTTGTAATCGGGCGAGTTTCTACTTTCAGATGCAACAGGAATTTCTCGAGTTCGTCAATCCGTTCGCGAGATATGGGAGTTTGAAGTTAAGGAATGGTTTAGAAGCCATCAAAATTTTCGCAAGTCTGATTCTCGAAACCAATAACTACTATGGCCTAGGGCAAAAATACACATACCATTGTAATCGGGCGAGATTATGCTTTTAGATGCAACTGGAATTTCTCGAGTTGGTAATCCGTTCGCGAGATATGGGAGTTTGAAGTTAAGGAATGGTTGAGAAATCATCAAAATTTTCGCAAGTCTGATACTCGAAACCAATAACTACTATTGCCTTGGGCAAAAACACACATACCGTTGTAATCGATCGAGCTTCTTATTTCAGATGCTACAGGAATTTCTCGAGTGCGTCAATCCGTTCGCGAGATATGGGAGTTTGAAGTTAAGGAACGGTTGAGAAACTATCAAAATTTTAGTAAGTCTGATACTCGAAACCAATAAGTACTAATGCCTAGGGCAAAAATACATACACCGTTGTAATCGGTCGAGTTTCTACTTTCAGATGCAACAGGAATTTCTCGAGTTCGTCAATCCGTTCGCGAGATATGGGAGTTTGAAGTTAAGGAATGGTTGAGAAACCATCAAAATTTTCGCAAGTCTGATACTCGAAACCAATAACTGCTATGGCCTAGGGCAAAATTACACATACTATTGTAATCGGGCGAGATTATGCTTTTAGATGCAACTGGAATTTCACGAGCTGGTAATCCGTTCGCGAGATATGGGAGTTTGTAGTTAAGGAATGGTTGAGAAACCATCAAAATTTTCGCAAGTCTGATACTCGAAACGAATAACTACTATTGCCAAGGGCAAAAATACACATACCGTTGTAATCGGGCGAGTTTCTGCTTTCAGATGCAGTAGGAATTTCTCGAGTTCGACAATCCGATCGCGAGATATGGGAGTTTGAAGTTAAGGAATGGTTGAGAAACCATCAAAATTTTCGCTGGTCTGATACTCGAAACCAATAACTGGAATGGCCTAGGGGAAAAGTACACATACCACTGTAATCGGGCGATCTTCTACCTTCAGATGCAACAGGAATTTCTCGAGTTCGTCAATCCGTTCGCGAGATATGGGAGTTTGAAGTTAAGGAATGGTTGAGAAACCATCAAAATTTTCGCAAATCTGATACTCGAAACCAATAACTGGAATGGCCTAGGGGAAAAGTACACATACCACTGTAATCGGGCGAGTTTCTGCCTTCAGATGCAGTAGGAATTTCTCGAGTTCGTCAATCCGTTCGCGAGATATGCGAGTTTGAAGTTAAGGAATGGTTGAGAAACCATCAAAATTTTCGCAAGTCTGATACTCGAAACCAATAACTACTATCGCCTAGGGCAAAAATACACATACCGTTGTAATCGGGCGAGTTTCTGCTTTCAGATGCAGTAGGAATTTCTCGAGTTCGTCATTCCGTTCGCGAGATATGGGAGTTTGAAGTTAAGGAATGGTTGAGAAACCATCAAAATTTTCGCAAATCTGATACTCGAAACCAATAACTACTATTACCTAGGGCAAAAATACACATACCGTTGTAAATGGGCGAGTTTTTGCTTTCAGATGCAGCAAGAATTTCTCGAGTTCGTCATTCCGTTCGCGAGATATGGGAGTTTGAAGTTAAGGAATGGTTGAGAAACCATCAAAATTTTCGCAAGTCTGATACTCGAAACCAATAACTACTATTGCCTAGGGCAAAAATACACATACCGCTGTAATCGGGCGAGTTTCTACTTTCAGATGTAACAGGAATTTCTCGAGTTCGTCAATCCGTTCGCGAGATATGGGAGTTTGAAGTTGAGGAATGGTTTAGAAGCCATCAAAATTTTCGCAAGTCTGATTCTCGAAACCAATAACTACTATGGCCTAGGGCAAAAATACACATACCATTGTAATCGGGCGAGATTAGGCTTTTAGATGCAACTGGAATTTCTCGAGTTGGTAATCCGTTCGCGAGATATGGGAGTTTGAAGTTAAGGAATGGTTGAGAAATCATCAAAATTTTCGCAAGTCTGATACTCGAAACCAATAATTTCTATTGCCTTGGGCAAAAATACACATACCGTTGTAATCGATCGAGCTTCTTATTTCAGATGCAACAGGAATTTCTCGAGTGCGTCAATCCGTTCGCGAGATATGGGAGTTTGAAGTTAAGGAACGCCTGAGAAACTATCAAAATTTTAGTAAGTCTGATACTCGAAACCAATAAGTACTAATGCCTAGGGCAAAAATACACACACCGTTGTAATCGGTCGAGTTTCTACTTTCAGATGCAACAGGAATTTCTCGAGTTCGTCAATCCGTTCGCGAGATATGGGAGTTTGAAGTTAAGGAATGGTTGAGAAGCCATCAAAATTTTCGCAAGTCTGATACTCGAAACCAATAACTGCTATGGCCTAGGGCAAAATTACACATACTATTGTAATCGGGCGAGATTATGCTTTTAGATGCAACTGGAATTTGACGAGCTGGTAATCCGTTCGCGAGATTTGGGAATTTGTAGTTAAGGAATGGTTGAGAAACCATCAAAATTTTCGCAAGTCTGATACTCGAAACCAATAACTACTATTGCCTAGGGCAAAAATACACATACCGTTGTAATCGGGCGAGTTTCTGCTTTCAGATGCAGTAGGAATTTCTCGAGTTCGTCATTCCGTTCGCGAGATATGGGAGTTTGAAGTTAAGGAATGGTTGAGAAACCATCAAAATTTTCGCAAGTCTGATACTCGAAACCAATAACTACTATTGCCTAGGGCAAAAATACACATACCGTTGTAATCGGGCGAGTTTCTTATTTCAGATGCAACAGGAATTTCTCGAGTGCGTCAATCCGTTCGCGAGATATGGGAGTTTGAAGTTAAGGAACGGTTGAGAAACTATCAAAATTTTAGTAAGTCTGATACTCGAAACCAATAAGTACTAATGCCTAGGGCAAAAATACACATACCGTTGTAATCGGGCTAGTTTATGCTTTCAGATGCAGTAGGAATTTCTCGAGTTCGTCATTCCGTTCGCGAGATATGGGAGTTTGAAGTTAAGGAACGGTTGAGAAACTATCAAAATTTTAGTAAGTCTGATACTCGAAACCAATAAGTACTAATGCCTAGGGCAAAAATACACACACCGTTGTAATCGGGCGAGATTATGCTTTTAGATGCAACTGGAATTTCACGAGCTGGTAATCCGTTCGCGAGATATGGGAGTTTGTAGTTAAGGAATGGTTGAGAATCCATCAAAATTTTCGCAAGTCTGATACTCGAAACCAATAACTACTATTGCCTAGGGCAAAAATACACATACGTTGTAATCGGGCGAGTTTCTGCTTTCAGATGCAGTAGGAATTTCTCGAGTTCGACAATCCGATCGCGAGATATGGGAGTTTGAAGTTAAGGAATGGTTGAGAAACCATCAAAATTTTCGCTGGTCTGATACTCGAAACCAATAACTGGAATGGCCTAGGGGAAAAGTACACATACCACTGTAATCGGGCGATCTGCTACCTCCAGATGCAACAGGAATTTCTCGAGTTCGTCAATCGTTCGCGAGATATGGGAGTTTGAAGTTAAGGAATGGTTGAGAAACCATCAAAATTTTCGCAAATCTGATACTCGAACCAATAACTGGAATGGCCTAGGGGAAAAGTACACATACCACTGTAATCGGGCGAGTTTCTGCCTTCAGATGCAGTAGGAATTTCTCGAGTTCGTCAATCCGTTCGCGAGATATGGGAGTTTGAAGTTAAGGAATGGTTGAGAAACCATCAAAATTTTCGCAAGACTGATACTCGAAACCAATAACTACTATCGCCTAGGGCAAAAATACACATACCGTTGTAATCGGGCGAGTTTCTACTTTCAGATGCAACAGGAATTTCTCGAGTTCGTCAATCCGTTCGCGAGATATGGGAGTATGAAGTTAAGGAATGGTTGAGAAGCCATAAAAATTTTCGCAAGTCTGATTCTCGAAACCAATAACTACTATGGCCTAGGGCAAAAATACACATACCATTGTAATCGGGCGAGATTATGCTTTTAGATGCAACTGGAATTTCTCGAGTTGGTAATCCGTTCGCGAGATATGGGAGTTTAAAGTTAAGGAATGGTTGAGAAACCATCAAAATTTTCGCAAGTCTGATACTCGAAACCAATAACTACTATTGCCTAGGGCAAAAATACACATACCGTTGTAATCGATCGAGTTTCTACTTTCAGATGCAACAGGAATTTCTCGAGTTCGTCAATCCGTTCGCGAGATATGGGAGTTTGAAGTTAAGGAATGGTTGAGAAGCCATCAAAATTTTCGCAAGTCTGATACTCGAAACCAATAACTGCTATGGCCTAGGGCAAAATTACACATACTATTGTAATCGGGCGAGATTATGCTTTTAGATGCAACTGGAATTTCACGAGCTGGTAATCCGTTCGCGAGATATGGGAGTTTGTAGTTAAGGAATGGTTGAGAATCCATCAAAATTTTCGCAAGTCTGATACTCGAAACCAATAACTACTATTGCCTAGGGCAAAAATACACATACCGTTGTAATCGGGCGAGTTTCTGCTTTCAGATGCAGTAGGAATTTCTCGAGTTCGACAATCCGATCGCGAGATATGGGAGTTTGAAGTTAAGGAATGGTTGAGAAACCATCAAAATTTTCGCTGGTCTGATACTCGAAACCAATAACTGGAATGGCCTAGGGGAAAAGTACACATACCACTGTAATCGGGCGATCTTCTACCTCCAGATGCAACAGGAATTTCTCGAGTTCGTCAATCCGTTCGCGAGATATGGGAGTTTGAAGTTAAGGAATGGTTGAGAAACCATCAAAATTTTCGCAAATCTGATACTCGAAACCAATAACTGGAATGGCCTAGGGGAAAAGTACACATACCACTGTAATCGGGCGAGTTTCTGCCTTCAGATGCAGTAGGAATTTCTCGAGTTCGTCAATCCTTTCGCGAGATATGGGAGTTTGAAGTTAAGGAATGGTTGAGAAACCATCAAAATTTTCGCTAGTCTGATACTCGAAACCAATAACTACTATCGCCTAGGGCAAAAATACACATACCGTTTTAATCGGGCGAGTTTCTACTTTCAGATGCAACAGGAATTTCTCGAGTTCGTCAATCGGTTCGCGAGATATGGGAGTATGAAGTTAAGGAATGGTTGAGAAGCCATCAAAATTTTCGCAAGTCTGATTCTCGAAACCAATAACTGCTATGGCCTAGGGCAAAAATACACATACCATTGTAATCGGGCGAGATTATGCTTTTAGATGCAACTGGAATTTCTCGAGTTGGTAATCCGTTCGCGAGATATGGGAGTTTGTAGTTAAGGAATGGTTGAGAAGCCATCAAAATTTTCGCAAGTCTGATACTCGAAACCAATAACTACTATGGCCTAGGGCAAAAATACACATACCATTGTAATCGGGCGAGATTATGCTTTTAGATGCAACTGGAATTTCTCGAGTTGGTAATCCGTTCGCGAGATATGGGAGTTTGTAGTTAAGGAATGGTTGAGAAACCATCAAAATTTTCGCAAGTCTGATACTCGAAACCAATAACTACTATTGCCTAGGGCAAAAATACACACACCGTTGTAATCGGGCGAGTTTCTGCTTTCAGATGCAGTAGGAATTTCTCGATTTCGACAATCCGTTCGCGAGATATGGGAGTTTGAAGTTAAGGAATGGTTGAGAAACCATCAAAATTTTCGCTGGTCTGATACTCGAAACCAATAACTGGAATGGCCTAGGGGAAAAGTACACATACCACAGTAATCGGGCGATCTTCTACCTTCAGATGCAACAGGAATTTCTCGAGTTCGTGTATCCGTTCGCGAGATATGGGAGTTTGAAGTTAAGGAATGGTTGAGAAACCATCAGAATTTTCGCAAGTCTGATACTCGAAACCAATAACTGCTATGGCCTAGGGCAAAAATACACATACCATTGTAATCGGGCGAGATTATGCTTTTAGATGCAACTGGAATTTCTCGAGTTGGTAATCCGTTCGCGAGATATGGGAGTTTAAAGTTAAGGAATGGTTGAGAAACCATCAAAATTTTCGCAAGTCTGATACTCGAAACCAATAACTACTATTGCCTAGGGCAAAAATACACATACCGTTGTAATCGGGCGAGTTTCTGCTTTCAGATGCAGTAGGAATTTCTCGAGTTCGACAATCCGATCGCGAGATATGGGAGTTTGAAGTTAAGGAATGGTTGAGAAACCATCAAAATTTTCGCTGGTCTGATACTCGAAACCAATAACTGGAATGGCCTACGGGAAAAGTACACATACCACTGTAATCGGGCGATCTTCTACCTTCAGATGCAACAGGAATTTCTCGAGTTCGTCAATCCGTTCGCGAGATATGGGAGTTTGAAGTTAAGGAATGGTTGAGAAACCATCAAAATTTTCGCAAATCTGTTACTCGAAACCAATAACTGGAATGGCCTAGGGGAAAAGTACACATACCACTGTAATCGGGCGAGTTTCTGCCTTCAGATGCAGTAGGAATTTCTCGAGTACGTCAATCCGTTCGCGAGATATGGGAGTTTGAAGTTAAGGAATGGTTGAGAAACCATCAAAATTTTAGTAAGTCTGATACTCGAAACCAATAAGTACTAATGCCTAGGGCAAAAATACACACACCGTTGTAATCGGTCGAGTTTCTACTTTCAGATGCAACAGGAATTTCTCGAGTTCGTCAATCCGTTCGCGAGATATGGGAGTTTGAAGTTAAGGAATGGTTTAGAAGCCATCAAAATTTTCGCAAGTCTGATTCTCGAAACCAATAACTACTATGGCCTAGGGCAAAAATAC
This sequence comes from Ptiloglossa arizonensis, assembly GCF_051014685.1. Taxonomy (NCBI): domain Eukaryota; kingdom Metazoa; phylum Arthropoda; class Insecta; order Hymenoptera; family Colletidae; genus Ptiloglossa; species Ptiloglossa arizonensis. Next base: position 53,246 of record NW_027479892.1, read on the forward strand.
ACATACCATTGTAATCGGGCGAGATTATGCTTTTAGATGCAACTGGAATTTCTCGAGTTGGTAATCCGTTCGCGAGATATGGGAGTTTGAAGTTAAGGAATGGTTGAGAAATCATCAAAATTATCGCAAGTCTGATACTCGAAACCAATAACTACTATTGCCTTGGGCAAAAATACACATACCGTTGTCATCGAAAGAGCTTCTTATTTCAGATGCAACAGGAATTTCTCGAGTGCGTCAATCCGTTCGCGAGATATGGGAGTTTGAAGTTAAGGAACGGTTGAGAAACTATCAAAATTTTAGTAAGTCTGATACTCGAAACCAATAAGTACTAATGCCTAGGGCAAAAATACACACACCGTTGTAATCGGTCGAGTTTCTACTTTCAGATGCAACAGGAATTTCTCGAGTTCGTCAATCCGTTCGCGAGATATGGGAGTTTGAAGTTAAGGAATGGTTGAGAAGCCATCAAAATTTTCGCAAGTCTGATACTCGAAACCAATAACTGCTATGGCCTAGGGCAAAATTACACATACTATTGTAATCGGGCGAGATTATGCTTTTAGATGCAACTGGAATTTCACGAGCTGGTAATCCGTTCGCGAGATATGGGAGTTTGTAGTTAAGGAATGGTTGAGAAACCATCAAAATTTTCGCAAGTCTGATACTCGAAACCAATAACTACTATCGCCTAGGGCAAAAATACACATACCGTTGTAATCGGTCGAGTTTCTACTTTCAGATGCAACAGGAATTTCTCGAGTTCGTCAATCCGTTCGCGAGATATGGGAGTTTGTAGTTAAGGAATGGTTGAGAAACCATCAAAATTTTCGCAAGTCTGATACTCGAAACCAATAACTACTATCGCCTAGGGCAAAAATACACATACCGTTGTAATCGGGCGAGTTTCTGCCTTCAGATGCAGTAGGAATTTCTCGAGTTCGTCAATCCGTTCGCGAGATATGGGAGTTTGAAGTTAAGGAATGGTTGACAAACCATCAAAATTTTCGCAAGTCTGATACTCGAAACCAATAACTACTATCGCCTAGGGAAAAAATACACATACCGTTGTAATCGGGCGAGTTTCTGCTTTCAGATGCAGTAGGAATTTCTCGAGTTCGTCATTCCGTTCGCGAGATATGGGAGTTTGAAGTTAAGGAATGGTTGAGAAACCATCAAAATTTTCGCTGGTCTGATACTCGAAACCAATAACTGGAATGGCCTAGGGGAAAAGTACATACCCCATTGTAATCGGGCGAGTTTCTACTTTCAGATGCAACAGGAATTTCTCGAATTCGTCGATCCGTTCGCGAGATATGGGAGTTTGAAGTTAAGGAATGGTTGAGAAACCATCAAAATTTTCGCTGGTCTGATACTCGAAACCAATAACTGGAATGGCCTAGGGGAAAAGTACATACCCCATTGTAATCGGGCGAGTTTCTACTTTCAGATGCAACAGGAATTTCTCGAATTCGTCGATCCGTTCGCGAGATATGGGAGTTTGAAGTTAAGGAATGGTTGAGAAACCATCAAAATTTTCGCAAGTCTGATACTCGAAACCAATAACTACTATTGCCTAGGGCAAAAATAGACATACCGTTGTAATCGATCGAGCTTCTGCTTTCAGATGCAACAGGAATTTCTCGAGTTCGTCAATCCGTTCGCGAGATATGGGAGTTTGAAGTTAAGTAATGGTTGAGAAACCATCAAAATTTTCGCAAGTCTGATACTCGAAACCAATAACTACTATCGCCTAGGGCAAAAATACACATACCGTGTAATCGGGCGAGTTTCTACTTTCAGATGCAACAGGAATTTCTCGAGTTCGTCAATCCGTTCGCGAGATATGGGAGTTTGATGTTAAGGAATGGTTGAGAAGCCATCAAAATTTTCGCAAGTCTGATTCTCGAAACCAATAACTACTATGGCCTAGGGCAAAAATACACATACCATTGTAATCGGGCGAGATTATGCTTTTAGATGCAACTGGAATTTCTCGAGTTGGTAATCCGTTCGCGAGATATGGGAGTTTGTAGTTAAGGAATGGTTGAGAAACCATCAAAATTTTCGCAAGTCTGATACTCGAAACAAATATCTACTATTGCCTGGGGCAAAAATACACATACCGTGTAATCGGGCGAGTTTCTACTTTCAGATGCAACAGGAATTTCTCGAGTTCGTCAATCCGTTCGCGAGATATGGGAGTTTGAAGTTAAGGAATGGTTGAGAAACCATCAAAATTTTCGCAAATCTGTTACTCGAAACCAATAACTGGAATGGCCTAGGGGAAAAGTACACATACCACTGTAATCGGGCGAGTTTCTGCCTTCAGATGCAGTAGGAATTTCTCGAGTACGTCAATCCGTTCGCGAGATATGGGAGTTTGAAGTTAAGGAATGGTTGAGAAACCATCAAAATTTTAGTAAGTCTGATACTCGAAACCAATAAGTACTAATGCCTAGGGCAAAAATACACACACCGTTGTAATCGGTCGAGTTTCTACTTTCAGATGCAACAGGAATTTCTCGAGTTCGTCAATCCGTTCGCGAGATATGGGAGTTTGAAGTTAAGGAATGGTTTAGAAGCCATCAAAATTTTCGCAAGTCTGATTCTCGAAACCAATAACTACTATGGCCTAGGGCAAAAATACACATACCATTGTAATCGGGCGAGATTATGCTTTTAGATGCAACTGGAATTTCTCGAGTTGGTAATCCGTTCGCGAGATATGGGAGTTTGAAGTTAAGGAATGGTTGAGAAATCATCAAAATTATCGCAAGTCTGATACTCGAAACCAATAACTACTATTGCCTTGGGCAAAAATACACATACCGTTGTCATCGAAAGAGCTTCTTATTTCAGATGCAACAGGAATTTCTCGAGTGCGTCAATCCGTTCGCGAGATATGGGAGTTTGAAGTTAAGGAACGGTTGAGAAACTATCAAAATTTTAGTAAGTCTGATACTCGAAACCAATAAGTACTAATGCCTAGGGCAAAAATACACACACCGTTGTAATCGGTCGAGTTTCTACTTTCAGATGCAACAGGAATTTCTCGAGTTCGTCAATCCGTTCGCGAGATATGGGAGTTTGAAGTTAAGGAATGGTTGAGAAGCCATCAAAATTTTCGCAAGTCTGATACTCGAA
>NW_027479893.1:0-56315 GCF_051014685.1 Ptiloglossa arizonensis
GGTTGAGAAGGCAAAAAATTTTTCGCAATTCTGCTGCTCCAAACGCTTAACCAGATTGGCCTAGGGAAAAAATACACATACCGTTGTAATCGGGCGAGTTTCTACTTTCAGATGCAATAGGAATTTTTGGGTTAGGTCAATCGTTTCGCGAGATATGGGCGTTTGAAACTAAGAAATGGTTGAGAAGACAACAAATTTTTCGCACTGCTGCTGCTCCAAACGCTCATCCAGAATGGCCTAGGAAAAAAATACACATACGGTTGTAATCGGGGGAGTTTCTACTTTCAGACGCAACAGGAATTTTTGGGTTAGGACAATCCGTTCGCGAGATATGGGAGTTTGAAGCCAAGAAATGGTTGAGAAGGCAAAAAATTTTTCGCAATTCTGCTGCTCCAAACGCTCAACCAGAATGGCCTAGGAAAAAAATACCCATACCGTTGTAATCGGGCGAGTTTCTACTTTCAGATGCAAAAGGAATTTTTGGGTTAGGTCAATCCGTTCGCGAGATATGGGAGTTTGAAGCTAAGAAATGGTTGAGAAGGCAAAAAATTTTTCGCACTTCTGCTGCTCCAAACGCTTAACCAGAATGGCCTAGGGAAAAAATACACATACCGTTGTAATCGGGCGAGTTTCTACTTTCAGATGCAATAGGAATTTTTGGGTTTGGTCAATCGTTTCGCGAGATATGGGAGTTTGAAACTAAGAAATGGTTGAGAAGACAACAAATTTTTCGCACTTCTGCTGCTCCAAACGCTCAACCAGAATGGCCTAGGAAAAAAATACACATACCGTTGTAATCGGGGGAGTTTCTACTTTCAGACGCAACAGGAATTTTTGGGTTAGGACAATCCGTTCGCGAGATATGGGAGTTTGAAGCCAAGAAATGGTTGAGAAGACAACAAATTTTTCGCACTTCTGCTGCTCCAAACGCTTAACCAGAATGGCCTAGGGAAAAAATACACATACCGTTGTAATCGGGCGAGATTCGACTTTCAGATGCAATAGGAATTTTTGGGTTAGGTCAATCCGTTCGCGAGATATGGGAGTTTGAAGATAAGAAATGGTTGAGAAGACAACAAATTTTTCGCACTTCTGCTGCTCCAAACGCTTAACCAGAATGGTATAGGCAAAAAATACACATACCGTTGTAATCGGGCGAGTTTCTACTTTCAGACGCAACAGGAATTTTTGGGTTAGGTCAATCCGTTCGCGAGATATGGGAGTTTGAAGCCAAGAAATGGTTGAGAAGGCAAAAAATTTTTCGCAATTCTGCTGCTCCAAACGCTTAACCAGATTGGCCTAGGGAAAAAATACACATACCGTTGTAATCGGGCGAGTTTCTACTTTCAGATGCAATAGGAATTTTTGGGTTAGGTCAATCGTTTCGCGAGATATGGGCGTTTGAAACTAAGAAATGGTTGAGAAGACAACAAATTTTTCGCACTTCTGCTGCTCCAAGCGCTCAACCAGAATGGCCTAGGAAAAAAATACACATACGGTTGTAATCGGGGGAGTTTCTACTTTCAGACGCAACAGGAATTTTTGGGTTAGGACAATCCGTTCGCGAGATATGGGAGTTTGAAGCCAAGAAATGGTTGAGAAGGCAGAAAATTTTTCGCAATTCTGCTGCTCCAAACGCTTAACAAGAATGGCCTAGGGAAAAAATACACATACCGCTGTAATCGGGCGAGTTTCTACTTTCAGATGCAACAGGAATTTTTGGGTTAGGTCAATCCGTTCGCGAGATATGGGAGTTTGAAGCTAAGAAATGGTTGAGAAGACAACAATTTTTTCGCAATTCTGCTGCTCCAAACGCTTAACCAGAATGGCCTAGGGAAAAAATACACACACCGTTGTAATCGGGCGAGTTTGTACTTTCAGATGCAACAGGAATTTTTGTGTTAGGACAATCCGTTCGCGAGATATGGGAGTTTGAAGCCAAGAAATGGTTGAGAAGGCAGAAAATTTTTCGCAATTCTGCTGCTCCAAACGCTTAACTAGAATGGTATAGGCAAAAAATACACATACCGTTGTAATCGAGGGAGTTTCTACTTTCAGACGCAACAGGAATTTTTGGGTTAGGACAATCCGTTCGCGAGATATGGGAGTTTGAAGCCAAGAAATGGTTGAGAAGGCAAAAAATTTTTCGCAATTCTGCTGCTCCAAACGCTTAACCAGATTGGCCTAGGGAAAAAATACACATACCGTTGTAATCGGGCGAGTTTCTACTTTCAGATGCAATAGGAATTTTTGGGTTAGGTCAATCGTTTCGCGAGATATGGGCGTTTGAAACTAAGAAATGGTTGAGAAGACAACAAATTTTTCGCACTTCTGCTGCTCCAAACGCTCAACCAGAATGGCCTAGGAAAAAAATACACATACCGTTGTAATCGGGCGAGATTCGACTTTCAGATGCAATAGGAATTTTTGGGTTAGGTCAATCCGTTCGCGAGATATGGGAGTTTGAAGCTAAGAAATGGTGGAGAAGACAACAAATTTTTCGCAATTCTGCTGCTCCAAACGCTTAACCAGAATGGCCTAGGGAAAAAATACACACACCGTTGTAATCGGGCGAGTTTGTACTTTCAGATGCAACAGGAATTTTTGGGTTAGGACAATCCGTTCGCGAGATATGGGAGTTTGAAGCCAAGAAATGGTTGAGAAGGCAGAAAATTTTTCGCAATTCTGCTGCTCCAAACGCTTAACTAGAATGGTATAGGCAAAAAATACACATACCGTTGTAATCGAGGGAGTTTCTACTTTCAGACGCAACAGGAATTTTTGGGTTAGGACAATCCGTTCGCGAGATATGGGAGTTTGAAGGCAAGAAATGGTTGAGAAGGCAGAAAATTTTTCGCAATTCTGCTGCTCCAAACGCTTAACCAGAATGGCCTAGGGAAAAAATACACATACCGTTGTAATCGGGCGAGTTTCTACTTTCAGATGCAACAGGAATTTTTGGGTTAGGTCAATCCGTTCGCGAGATATGGGAGTTTGAAGCAAAGAAATGGTTGAGAAGGCAAAAAATTTTTCGCAATTCTGCTGCTCCAAACGCTTAACCAGAATGGCCTGGGGAAAAAATACACATACCGTTGTAATCGGGCGAGTTTCTACTTTCCGATGAAATAGGAATTTTTGGGTTAGGTCAATCCGTTCGTGAGATATGGCAGTTTGAAGCTAAGAAATGGTTGAGAAGACAACAAATTTTTCGCACCCCTGCTGCTCCAAACGCTTAACCAGAATGGCCTAGGGAAAAAATACACATACCGTTGTAATCGGGCGAGTTTCTACTTTCAGACGCAACAGGCATTTTTGGGTTAGGTCAATCCGTTCGCGAGATATGGGAGTTTGAAGCAAAGAAATGGTTGAGAAGGCAAAAAATTTTTCGCAATTCTGCTGCTCCAAACGCTTAACCAGAGTGGCCTAGGGAAAAAATACACATACCGTTGTAATCGGGCGAGTTTCTACTTTCAGATGCAATAGGAATTTTTGGGTTAGGTCAATCCGTTCGCGAGATATGGGAGTTTGAAGCCAAGAAATGGTTGAGAAGGCAAAAAATTTTTCGCAATTCTGCTGCTCCAAACGCTTAACCAGAATGGCCTAGGGAAAAAATACACATACCGTTGTAATCGGGCGAGTTTCTACTTTCAGACGCAACAGGCATTTTTCGGTTAGGTCAATCCGTTCGCGAGATATGGGAGTTTGAAGCCAAGAAATGGTTGAGAAGGCAAAAAATTTTTCGCAATTCTGCTGCTCCAAACGCTTAACCAGAGTGGCCTAGGGAAAAAATGCACATACCGTTGTAATCGGGCGAGTTTCTACTTTCAGATGCAATAGGAATTTTTGGGTTAGGTCAATCCGTTCGCGAGATATGGGAGTTTGAAGCCAAGAAATGGTTGAGAAGGCAAAAAATTTTTCGCAATTCTGCTGCTCCAAACGCTTAACCAGAATGGCCTAGGGAAAAAATACACATACCGTTGTAATCGGGCGAGTTTCTACTTTCAGATGCAACAGGAATTTTTGGGTTAGGTCAATCCGTTCGCGAGATATGGGAGTTTGAAGCTAAGAAATGGTTGAGAAGACAACAAATTTTTCGCACTTCTGCTGCTCCAAACGCTTAACTAGAATGGCCTAGGGAAAAAATACAAATACCGTTGTAATCGGGCGAGATTCGACTTTCAGATGCAACAGGAATTTTTGGGTTAGGTCAATCCGTTCGCGAGATATGGGAGTTTGAAGCTAAGAAATGGTTGAGAAGACAACAAATTTTTCGCAATTCTGCTGCTCCAAATGCTTAACCAGAATGGTCTAGGGAAAAAATACACATACCGTTGTAATCGGGCGAGTTTCTACTTTCAGATGCAATAGGAATTTTTGGGTTAGGTCAATCCGTTCGCGAGATATGGGAGTTTGAAGCCAAGAAATGGTTGAGAAGGCAAAAAATTTATCGCAATTCTGCTGCTCCAAACGCTTAACCAGAATTGCCTAGGGAAAAAGTACACATACCGCTGTAATCGGGCGAGTTTCTACTTTCAGATGCAATAGGAATTTTTGGGTTAGGTCAATCGGTTCGCGAGATATGGGAGTTTGAAGCCAAGAAATGGTTGAGAAGGCAAAAAATTTTTCGCAATTCTTCTGCTCCAAACGCTTAACCAGAATGGCCTAGGGAAAAAATACACATACCGTTGTAATCGGGCGAGGTTCTGCTTTCAGATGCAACAGGAATTTTTGGGTTAGGTCAATCCGTTCGCGAGATATGGGAGTTTGAAGCTAAGAAATGGTTGAGAAGACCACAAATTTTTCGCACTTCTGCTGCTCCAAACGCTTAACCAGAATGGCCTAGGGAAAAAATACACATACCGTTGTAATCGGGCGAGATTCGAATTTCAGATGCAATAGGAATTTTTGGGTTAGGTCAATCCGTTCGCGAGATATGGGAGTTTGAAGCTAAGAAATGGTTGAGAAGACAACAAATTTTTCGCACTTCTGCTGCTCCAAACGCTTAACCAGAATGCTATAGGCAAAAAATACACATACCGTTGTAATCGGGCGAGTTTCTACTTTCAGACGCAACAGGAATTTTTGGGTTAGGTCAATCCGTTCGCGAGATATGGGAGTTTGAAGCCAAGAAATGGTTGAGAAGGCAAAAAATTTTTCGCACTTCTGCTGCTCCAAACGCTTAACCAGATTGGCCTAGGGAAAAAATACACATACCGTTGTAATCGGGCGAGTTTCTACTTTCAGATGCAATAGGAATTTTTGGGTTAGGTCAATCCGTTCGCGAGATATGGGAGTTTGAAGCAAAGAAATGGTTGAGAAGGCAAAAAATTTTTCGCAATTCTGCTGCTCCAAACGCTTAACCAGAATGGCCTAGGGAAGAAATACACATACCGTTGTAATCGGGCGAGTTTCTACTTTCAGATGCAACAGGAATTTTTGGGTTAGGTCAATCCGTTCGCGAGATATGGGAGTTTGAAGCAAAGAAATGGTTGAGAAGGCAAAAAATTTTTCGCAATTCTGCTGCTCCAAACGCTTAACCAGAATGGCCTGGGGAAAAAATACACATACCGTTGTAATCGGGCGAGTTTCTACTTTCAGATGAAATAGGAATTTTTGGGTTAGGTCAATCCGTTCGTGAGATATGGCAGTTTGAAGCTAAGAAATGGTTGAGAAGACAACAAATTTTTCGCACCCCTGCTGCTCCAAACGCTTAACCAGAATGGCCTAGGGAAAAAATACACATACCGTTGTAATCGGGCGAGTTTCTACTTTCAGACGCAACAGGCATTTTTGGGTTAGGTCAATCCGTTCGCGAGATATGGGAGTTTGAAGCAAAGAAATGGTTGAGAAGGCAAAAAATTTTTCGCAATTCTGCTGCTCCAAACGCTTAACCAGAGTGGCCTAGGGAAAAAATACACATACCGTTGTAATCGGGCGAGTTTCTACTTTCAGATGCAATGGGAATTTTTGGGTTAGGTCAATCCGTTCGCGAGATATGGGAGTTTGAAGCCAAGAAATGGTAGAGAAGGCAAAAAATTTTTCGCAATTCTGCTGCTCCAAACGCTTAACCAGAATGGCCTAGGGAAGAAATACACATACCGTTGTAATCGGGCGAGTTTCTACTTTCAGATGCAACAGGAATTTTTGGGTTAGGTCAATCCGTTCGCGAGATATGGGAGTTTGAAGCAAAGAAATGGTTGAGAAGGCAAAAAATTTTTCGCAATTCTGCTGCTCCAAACGCTTAACCAGAATGGCCTAGGGAAAAAATACAAATACCATTGTAATCGGGCGAGATTCGACTTTCAGATGCAACAGGAATTTTTGGGTTAGGTCAATCCGTTCGCGAGATATGGGAGTTTGAAGCTAAGAAATGGTTGAGAAGACAACAAATTTTTCGCAATTCTGCTGCTCCAAATGCTTAACCAGAATGGTCTAGGGAAAAAATACACATACCGTTGTAATCGGGCGAGTTTCTACTTTCAGATGCCATAGGAATTTTTGGGTTAGGTCAATCCGTTCGCGAGATATGGGAGTTTGAACCAAGAAATGGTTGAGAAGGCAAAAAATTTATCGCAATTCTGCTGCTCCAAACGCTTAACCAGAATTGCCTAGGGAAAAAGTACACATACCGCTGTAATCGGGCGAGTTTCTACTTTCAGATGCAATAGGAATTTTTGGGTTAGGTCAATCGGTTCGCGAGATATGGGAGTTTGAAGCCAAGAAATGGTTGAGAAGGCAAAAAATTTTTCGCAATTCTTCTGCTCCAAACGCTTAACCAGAATGGCCTAGGGAAAAAATACACATACCGTTGTAATCGGGCGAGTTTCTACTTTCAGATGCAACAGGAATTTTTGGGTTAGATCAATCCGTTCGCGAGATATGGGAGTTTGAAGCTAAGAAATGGTTGAGAAGACCACAAATTTTTCGCACTTCTGCTGCTCCAAACGCTTAACCAGAATGGCCTAGGGAAAAAATACACACACCGTTGTAATCGGGCGAGATTCGAATTTCAGATGCAATAGGAATTTTTGGGTTAGGTCAATCCGTTCGCGAGATATGGGAGTTTGAAGCTAACAAATGGTTGAGAAGACAACAAATTTTTCGCACTTCTGCTGCTCCAAACGCTTAACCAGAATGGTATAGGCAAAAAATACACATACCCTTGTAATCGGGCGAGTTTCTACTTTCAGACGCAACAGGAATTTTTGGGTTAGGTCAATCCGTTCGCGAGATATGGGAGTTTGAAGCCAAGAAATGGTTGAGAAGGCAAAAAATTTTTCGCACTTCTGCAGCTCCAAACGCTTAACCAGATTGGCCTAGGGAAAAAATACACATACCGTTGTAATCGGGCGAGTTTCTACTTTCAGATGCAATAGGAATTTTTGGGTTAGGTCTATCCTTTCGCGAGATATGGGAGTTTGAAACTAAGAAATGGTTGAGAAGACAACAAATTTTTCGCACTTCTGCTGCTCCAAACGCTCAACCAGAATGGCCTAGGAAAAAAATACACATACCGTTGTAATCGGGGGAGTTTCTACTTTCAGACGCAACAGGAATTTTTGGGTTAGGTCAATCCGTTCGCGAGATATGGGAGTTTGAAGCTAAGAAATGGTTGAGAAGACAACAAATTTTTCGCACTTCTGCTGCTCCAAACGCTTAACCAGAATGGCCTAGGGAAAAAATACAAATACCGTTGTAATCGGGCGAGATTCGACTTTCAGATGCAACAGGAATTTTTGGGTTAGGTCAATCCGTTCGCGAGATATGGGAGTTTGAAGCTAAGAAATGGTTGAGAAGACAACAAATTTTTCGCAATTCTGCTGCTCCAAATGCTTAACCAGAATGGTCTAGGGAAAAAATACACATACCGTTGTAATCGGGCGAGTTTCTACTTTCAGATGCAATAGGAATTTTTGGGTTAGGTCAATCCGTTCGCGAGATATGGGAGTTTGAAGCTAAGAAATGGTTGAGAAGACAACAAATTTTTCGCACTTCTGCTGCTCCAAACGCTTAACCAGAATGGCCTAGGGAAAAAATACAAATACCGTTGTAATCGGGCGAGATTCGACTTTCAGATGCAACAGGAATTTTTGGGTTAGGTCAATCCGTTCGCGAGATATGGGAGTTTGAAGCTAAGAAATGGTTGAGAAGACCACAAATTTTTCGCACTTCTGCTGCTCCAAACGCTTAACCAGAATGGCCTAGGGAAAAAATACACACACCGTTCTAATCGGGCGAGATTCGAATTTCAGATGCAATAGGAATTTTTGGGTTAGGTCAATCCGGTCGCGAGATATGGGAGTTTGAAGCTAACAAATGGTTGAGAAGACAACAAATTTTTCGCACTTCTGCTGCTCCAAACGCTTAACCAGAATGGTATAGGCAAAAAATACACATACCGTTGTAATCGGGCGAGTTTCTACTTTCAGACGCAACAGGAATTTTTGGGTTAGGTCAATCCGTTCGCGAGATATGGGAGTTTGAAGCCAAGAAATGGTTGAGAAGGCAAAAAATTTTTCGCACTTCTGCTGCTCCAAACGCTTAACCAGATTGGCCTAGGGAAAAAATACACATACCGTTGTAATCGGGCGAGTTTCTACTTTCAGATGCAATAGGAATTTTTGGGTTAGGTCTATCCTTTCGCGAGATATGGGAGTTTGAAACTAAGAAATGGTTGAGAAGACAACAAATTTTTCGCACTTCTGCTGCTCCAAACGCTCAACCAGAATGGCCTAGGAAAAAAATACACATACCGTTGTAATCGGGGGAGTTTCTACTTTCAGACGCAACAGGAATTTTTGGGTTAGGTCAATCCGTTCGCGAGATATGGGAGTTTGAAGCTAAGAAATGGTTGAGAAGACAACAAATTTTTCGCACTTCTGCTGCTCCAAACGCTTAACCAGAATGGCCTAGGGAAAAAATACAAATACCGTTGTAATCGGGCGAGATTCGACTTTCAGATGCAACAGGAATTTTTGGGTTAGGTCAATCCGTTCGCGAGATATGGGAGTTTGAAGCTAAGAAATGGTTGAGAAGACAACAAATTTTTCGCACTTCTGCTGCTCCAAACGCTTAACCAGAATGGTCTAGGGAAAAAATACACATACCGTTGTAATCGGGCGAGAGTCTACTTTCAGATGCAATAGGAATTTTTGGGTTAGGTCAATCCGTTCGCGAGATATGGGAGTTTGAAGCCAAGAAATGGTTGAGAAGGCAAAAAATTTATCGCAATTCTGCTTCTCCAAACGCTTAACCAGAATTGCCTAGGGAAAAAATACACATACCGCTGTAATCGGGCGAGTTTCTACTTTCAGTTGCAACAGGAATTTTTGGGTTAGGTCAATCCGTTCGCGAGATATGGGAGTTTGAAGCTAAGAAATGGTTGAGAAGACAACAAATTTTTCGCACTTCTGCTGCTCCAAACGCTTAACCAGAATGGCCTAGGGAAAAAATACAAATACCGTTGTAATCGGGCGAGATTCGACTTTCAGATGCAACAGGAATTTTTGGGTTAGGTCAATCCGTTCGCGAGATATGGGAGTTTGAAGCTAAGAAATGGTTGAGAAGACAACAAATTTTTCGCACTTCTGCTGCTCCAAACGCTTAACCAGAATGGTCTAGGGAAAAAATACACATACCGTTGTAATCGGGCGAGAGTCTACTTTCAGATGCAATAGGAATTTTTGGGTTAGGTCAATCCGTTCGCGAGATATGGGAGTTTGAAGCCAAGAAATGGTTGAGAAGGCAAAAAATTTATCGCAATTCTGCTTCTCCAAACGCTTAACCAGAATTGCCTAGGGAAAAAATACACATACCGCTGTAATCAGGCGAGTTTCTACTTTCAGTTGCAATAGGAATTTTTGGGTTAGGTCTATCCTTTCGCGAGATATGGGAGTTTGAAACTAAGAAATGGTTGAGAAGACAACAAATTTTTCGCACTTCTGCTGCTCCAAACGCTCAACCAGAATGGCCTAGGAAAAAAATACACATACCGTTGTAATCGGGGGAGTTTCTACTTTCAGACGCAACAGGAATTTTTGGGTTAGGACAATCCGTTCGCGAGATATGGGAGCTTGAAGCCAAGAAATGGTTGAGAAGGCAGAAAATTTTTCGCAATTCTGCTGCTCCAAACGCTTAACCAGAGTGGCCTAGGGAAAAAATACAAATACCGCTGTAATCGGGCGAGTTTCTACTTTCAGATGCAATAGGAATTTTTGGGTTAGGTCAATCCGTTCGCGAGATATGGGAGTTTGAAGCCAAGAAATGGTTGAGAAGGCAAAAAATTTTTCGCAATTCTGCTGCTCCAAACGCTTAACCAGAATGGCCTAGGGAAAAAATACACATACCGTTGTAATCGGGCGAGATTCGAATTTCAGATGCAATAGGAATTTTTGGGTTAGGTCAATCCGTTCGCGAGATATGGGAGTTTGAAGCTAAGAAATGGTTGAGAAGACAACAAATTTTTCGCAATTCTGCTGCTCCAAACGCTTAACCAGAATGGTATAGGCAAAAAATACACATACGGTTGTAATCGGGCGAGTTTCTACTTTCAGACGCAACAGGAATTTTTGGGTTAGGTCAATCCGTTCGCGAGATATGGGAGTTTGAAGCCAAGAAATGGTTGAGAAGGCAAAAAATTTTTCGCAATTCTGCTGCACCAAACGCTTAACCAGAGTGGCCTAGGGAAAAAATACACATACCGCTGTAATCGGGCGAGTTTCTACTTTCAGATGCAATAGGAATTTTTGGGTTAGGTCAATCCGTTCGCGAGATATGGGAGTTTGAAGCCAAGAAATGGTTGAGAAGGCAAAAAATTTTTCGCAATTCTGCTGCTCCAAACGCTTAGCCAGAATGGCCTAGGGAAAAAATACACATACCGTTGTAATCGGGGGAGTTTCTACTTTCAGATGCAACAGGAATTTTTGGGTTAGGTCAATCCGTTCGCGAGATATGGGAGTTTGAAGCTAAGAAATGGTTGAGAAGACAACAAATTTTTCGCACTTCTGCTGCTCCAAACGCTTAACCAGAATGGCCTAGGGAAAAAATACACATACCGTTGTAATCGGGCGAGATTCGACTTTCAGATGCAATAGGAATTTTTGGGTTAGGTCAATCCGTTCGCGAGATTTGGGAGTTTGAAGCTAAGAAATGGTTGAGAAGACAACAAATTTTTCGCACTTCTGCTGCTCCAAACGCTTAACCAGAATGGCCTAGGGGAAAAATACACATGCCGTTGTAATCTGGCGAGTTTCTACTTTCAGACGCTGCAGGAATTTTTGGGTTAGGTCAATCCGTTCGCGAGATATGGGAGTTTGACGCTAAGAAATGGTTGAGAGGACAACAAATTTTTCGCAATTCTGCTGCTCTAAACGCTTAACCAGAATGGCCTAGGGAAAAAATACACATACCGTTGTAATCGGGCGAGTTTCTACTTTCAGATGCAATAGGAATTTTTGGGTTAGGTCAATCCGTTCGCGAGATATGGGAGTTTGAAGCCAAGAAATGGTTGAGAAGGCAAAAAATTTATCGCAATTCTGCTTCTCCAAACGCTTAACCAGAATTGCCTAGGGAAAAAATACACATACCGCTGTAATCGGGCGAGTTTCTACTTTCAGTTGCAACAGGAATTTTTGGGTTAGGTCAATCCGTTCGCGAGATATGGGAGTTTGAAGCTAAGAAATGGTTGAGAAGACAACAAATTTTTCGCACTTCTGCTGCTCCAAACGCTTAACCAGAATGGCCTAGGGAAAAAATACAAATACCGTTGTAATCGGGCGAGATTCGACTTTCAGATGCAACAGGAATTTTTGGGTTAGGTCAATCCGTTCGCGAGATATGGGAGTTTGAAGCTAAGAAATGGTTGAGAAGACAACAAATTTTTCGCACTTCTGCTGCTCCAAACGCTTAACCAGAATGGTCTAGGGAAAAAATACACATACCGTTGTAATCGGGCGAGAGTCTACTTTCAGATGCAATAGGAATTTTTGGGTTAGGTCAATCCGTTCGCGAGATATGGGAGTTTGAAGCCAAGAAATGGTTGAGAAGGCAAAAAATTTATCGCAATTCTGCTTCTCCAAACGCTTAACCAGAATTGCCTAGGGAAAAAATACACATACCGCTGTAATCGGGCGAGTTTCTACTTTCAGTTGCAATAGGAATTTTTGGGTTAGGTCTATCCTTTCGCGAGATATGGGAGTTTGAAACTAAGAAATGGTTGAGAAGACAACAAATTTTTCGCACTTCTGCTGCTCCAAACGCTCAACCAGAATGGCCTAGGAAAAAAATACACATACCGTTGTAATCGGGGGAGTTTCTACTTTCAGACGCAACAGGAATTTTTGGGTTAGGACAATCCGTTCGCGAGATATGGGAGCTTGAAGCCAAGAAATGGTTGAGAAGGCAGAAAATTTTTCGCAATTCTGCTGCTCCAAACGCTTAACCAGAGTGGCCTAGGGAAAAAATACAAATACCGCTGTAATCGGGCGAGTTTCTACTTTCAGATGCAATAGGAATTTTTGGGTTAGGTCAATCCGTTCGCGAGATATGGGAGTTTGAAGCCAAGAAATGGTTGAGAAGGCAAAAAATTTTTCGCAATTCTGCTGCTCCAAACGCTTAACCAGAATGGCCTAGGGAAAAAATACACATACCGTTGTAATCGGGCGAGATTCGAATTTCAGATGCAATAGGAATTTTTGGGTTAGGTCAATCCGTTCGCGAGATATGGGAGTTTGAAGCTAAGAAATGGTTGAGAAGACAACAAATTTTTCGCAATTCTGCTGCTCCAAACGCTTAACCAGAATGGTATAGGCAAAAAATACACATACCGTTGTAATCGGGCGAGTTTCTACTTTCAGACGCAACAGGAATTTTTGGGTTAGGTCAATCCGTTCGCGAGATATGGGAGTTTGAAGCCAAGAAATGGTTGAGAAGGCAAAAAATTTTTCGCAATTCTGCTGCTCCAAACGCTTAACCAGAGTGGCCTAGGGAAAAAATACACATACCGCTGTAATCGGGCGAGTTTCTACTTTCAGATGCAATAGGAATTTTTGGGTTAGGTCAATCCGTTCGCGAGATATGGGAGTTTGAAGCCAAGAAATGGTTGAGAAGACAACAAATTTTTCGCACTTCTGCTGCTCCAAACGCTTAACCAGAATGGCATAGGCAAAAAATACACATACCGTTGTAATCGGGCGAGTTTCTACTTTCAGACGCAACAGGAATTTTTGGGTTAGGTCAATCCGTTCGCGAGATATGGGAGTTTGAAGCCAAGAAATGGTTGAGAAGGCAAAAAATTTTTCGCAATTCTGCTGCTCCAAACGCTTAACCAGATTGGCCTAGGGAAAAAATACACATACCGTTGTAATCGGGCGAGATTCGAATTTCAGATGCAATAGGAATTTTTGGGTTAGGTCAATCCGTTCGCGAGATATGGGAGTTTGAAGCTAAGAAATGGTTGAGAAGACAACAAATTTTTCGCAATTCTGCTGCTCCAAACGCTTAACCAGAATGGTATAGGCAAAAAATACACATACCGTTGTAATCGGGCGAGTTTCTACTTTCAGACGCAACAGGAATTTTTGGGTTAGGTCAATCCGTTCGCGAGATATGGGAGTTTGAAGCCAAGAAATGGTTGAGAAGGCAAAAAATTTTTCGCAATTCTGCTGCTCCAAACGCTTAACCAGAGTGGCCTAGGGAAAAAATACACATACCGCTGTAATCGGGCGAGTTTCTACTTTCAGATGCAATAGGAATTTTTGGGTTAGGTCAATCCGTTCGCGAGATATGGGAGTTTGAAGCCAAGAAATGGTTGAGAAGGCATAAAATTTTTCGCAATTCTGCTGCTCCAAACGCTTAGCCAGAATGGCCTAGGGAAAAAATACACATACCGCTGTAATCGGGCGAGTTTCTACTTTCAGTTGCAACAGGAATTTTTGGGTTAGGTCAATCCGTTCGCGAGATATGGGAGTTTGAAGCTAAGAAATGGTTGAGAAGACAACAAATTTTTCGCACTTCTGCTGCTCCAAACGCTTAACCAGAATGGCCTAGGGAAAAAATACAAATACCGTTGTAATCGGGCGAGATTCGACTTTCAGATGCAACAGGAATTTTTGGGTTAGGTCAATCCGTTCGCGAGATATGGGAGTTTGAAGCTAAGAAATGGTTGAGAAGACAACAAATTTTTCGCACTTCTGCTGCTCCAAACGCTTAACCAGAATGGTCTAGGGAAAAAATACACATACCGTTGTAATCGGGCGAGAGTCTACTTTCAGATGCAATAGGAATTTTTGGGTTAGGTCAATCCGTTCGCGAGATATGGGAGTTTGAAGCCAAGAAATGGTTGAGAAGGCAAAAAATTTATCGCAATTCTGCTTCTCCAAACGCTTAACCAGAATTGCCTAGGGAAAAAATACACATACCGCTGTAATCGGGCGAGTTTCTACTTTCAGTTGCAATAGGAATTTTTGGGTTAGGTCTATCCTTTCGCGAGATATGGGAGTTTGAAACTAAGAAATGGTTGAGAAGACAACAAATTTTTCGCACTTCTGCTGCTCCAAACGCTCAACCAGAATGGCCTAGGAAAAAAATACACATACCGTTGTAATCGGGGGAGTTTCTACTTTCAGACGCAACAGGAATTTTTGGGTTAGGACAATCCGTTCGCGAGATATGGGAGCTTGAAGCCAAGAAATGGTTGAGAAGGCAGAAAATTTTTCGCAATTCTGCTGCTCCAAACGCTTAACCAGTGTGGCCTAGGGAAAAAATACAAATACCGCTGTAATCGGGCGAGTTTCTACTTTCAGATGCAATAGGAATTTTTGGGTTAGGTCAATCCGTTCGCGAGATATGGGAGTTTGAAGCCAAGAAATGGTTGAGAAGGCAAAAAATTTTTCGCAATTCTGCTGCTCCAAACGCTTAACCAGAATGGCCTAGGGAAAAAATACACATACCGTTGTAATCGGGCGAGATTCGAATTTCAGATGCAATAGGAATTTTTGGGTTAGGTCAATCCGTTCGCGAGATATGGGAGTTTGAAGCTAAGAAATGGTTGAGAAGACAACAAATTTTTCGCAATTCTGCTGGTCCAAACGCTTAACCAGAATGGTATAGGCAAAAAATACACATACGGTTGTAATCGGGCGAGTTTCTACTTTCAGTTGCAACAGGAATTTTTGGGTTAGGTCAATCCGTTCGCGAGATATGGGAGTTTGAAGCTAAGAAATGGTTGAGAAGACAACAAATTTTTCGCACTTCTGCTGCTCCAAACGCTTAACCAGAATGGCCTAGGGAAAAAATACAAATACCGTTGTAATCGGGCGAGATTCGACTTTCAGATGCAACAGGAATTTTTGGGTTAGGTCAATCCGTTCGCGAGATATGGGAGTTTGAAGCTAAGAAATGGTTGAGAAGACAACAAATTTTTCGCACTTCTGCTGCTCCAAACGCTTAACCAGAATGGTCTAGGGAAAAAATACACATACCGTTGTAATCGGGCGAGAGTCTACTTTCAGATGCAATAGGAATTTTTGGGTTAGGTCAATCCGTTCGCGAGATATGGGAGTTTGAAGCCAAGAAATGGTTGAGAAGGCAAAAAATTTATCGCAATTCTGCTTCTCCAAACGCTTAACCAGAATTGCCTAGGGAAAAAATACACATACCGCTGTAATCGGGCGAGTTTCTACTTTCAGTTGCAATAGGAATTTTTGGGTTAGGTCTATCCTTTCGCGAGATATGGGAGTTTGAAACTAAGAAATGGTTGAGAAGACAACAAATTTTTCGCACTTCTGCTGCTCCAAACGATCAACCAGAATGGCCTAGGAAAAAAATACACATACCGTTGTAATCGGGGGAGTTTCTACTTTCAGACGCAACAGGAATTTTTGGGTTAGGTCAATCCGTTCGCGAGATATGGGAGTTTGAAGCCAAGAAATGGTTGAGAAGGCAAAAAATTTTTCGCAATTCTGCTGCTCCAAACGCTTAACCAGAATGGCCTAGGGAAAAAATACACATACCGTTGTAATCGGGCGAGATTCGAATTTCAGATGCAATAGGAATTTTTGGGTTAGGTCAATCCGTTCGCGAGATATGGGAGTTTGAAGCTAAGAAATGGTTGAGAAGACAACAAATTTTTCGCAATTCTGCTGCTCCAAACGCTTAACCAGAATGGTATAGGCAAAAAATACACATACCGTTGTAATCGGGCGAGTTTCTACTTTCAGACGCAACAGGAATTTTTGGGTTAGGTCAATCCGTTCGCGAGATATGGGAGTTTGAAGCCAAGAAATGGTTGAGAAGGCAAAAAATTTTTCGCAATTCTGCTGCTCCAAACGCTTAACCAGAGTGGCCTAGGGAAAAAATACACATACCGCTGTAATCGGGCGAGTTTCTACTTTCAGATGCAATAGGAATTTTTGGGTTAGGTCAATCCGTTCGCGAGATATGGGAGTTTGAAGCCAAGAAATGGTTGAGAAGGCATAAAATTTTTCGCAATTCTGCTGCTCCAAACGCTTAGCCAGAATGGCCTAGGGAAAAAATACACATACCGTTGTAATCGGGGGAGTTTCTACTTTCAGATGCAACAGGAATTTTTGGGTTAGGTCAATCCGTTCGCGAGATATGGGAGTTTGAAGCTAAGAAATGGTTGAGAAGACAACAAATTTTTCGCACTTCTGCTGCTCCAAACGCTTAACCAGAATGGCCTAGGGAAAAAATACACATACCGTTGTAATCGGGCGAGATTCGACTTTCAGATGCAATAGGAATTTTTGGGTTAGGTCAATCCGTTCGCGAGATTTGGGAGTTTGAAGCTAAGAAATGGTTGAGAAGACAACAAATTTTTCGCACTTCTGCTGCTCCAAACGCTTAACCAGAATGGCCTAGGGGAAAAATACACATGCCGTTGTAATCTGGCGAGTTTCTACTTTCAGACGCTACAGGAATTTTTGGGTTAGGTCAATCCGTTCGCGAGATATGGGAGTTTGACGCTAAGAAATGGTTGAGAGGACAACAAATTTTTCGCAATTCTGCTGCTCTAAACGCTTAACCAGAATGGCCTAGGGAAAAAATACACATACCGTTGTAATCGGGCGAGTTTCTACTTTCAGATGCAACAGGAATTTTTGGGTTAGGACAATCCGTTCGCGAGATATGGGAGTTTGAAGCCAAGAAATGGTTGAGAAGGTAGAAAATTTTTCGCAATTCTGCTGCTCCAAACGCTTAACAAGAATGGCCTAGGGAAAAAATACACATACCGTTGTAATCGGGCGAGATTCGAATTTCAGATGCAACAGGAATTTTTGGGTTAGGTCAATCCGTTCGCGAGATATGGGAGTTTGAAGCTAAGAAATGGTTGAGAAGACAACAAATTTTTCGCACTTCTGCTGCTCCAAACGCTTAACCAGAATGGCCTAGGGAAAAAATACACATACCGTTGTAATCGGGCGAGATTCGACTTTCAGATGCAATAGGAATTTTTGGGTTGGGTCAATCCGTTCGCGAGATTTGGGAGTTTGAAGCTAAGAAATGGTTGAGAAGACAACAAATTTTTCGCACTTCTGCTGCTCCAAACGCTTAACCAGAATGGCCTAGGGGAAAAATACACATGCCGTTGTAATCTGGCGAGTTTCTACTTTCAGACGCTACAGGAATTTTTGGGTTAGGTCAATCCGTTCGCGAGATATGGGAGTTTGACGCTAAGAAATGGTTGAGAGGACAACAAATTTTTCGCAATTCTGCTGCTCTAAACGCTTAACCAGAATGGCCTAGGGAAAAAATACACATACCGTTGTAATCGGGCGAGTTTCTACTTTCAGATGCAACAGGAATTTTTGGGTTAGGACAATCCGTTCGCGAGATATGGGAGTTTGAAGCCAAGAAATGGTTGAGAAGGTAGAAAATTTTTCGCAATTCTGCTGCTCCAAACGCTTAACAAGAATGGCCTAGGGAAAAAATACACATACCGCTGTAATCGGGCGAGTTTCTACTTTCAGATGCAACAGGAATTTTTGGGTTAGGTCAATCCGTTCGCCAGATATGGGAGTTTGACACTAAGAAATGGTTGAGAGGACAACAAATTTTTCGCAATTCTGCTGCTCCAAACGCTTAACCAGAATGGCCTAGGGAAAAAATACACATACCGTTGTAATCGGGCGAGTTTCTACTTTCAGATGCAACAGGAATTTTTGGGTTAGGACAATCCGTTCGCGAGATATGGGAGTTTGAAGCCAAGAAATGGTTGAGAAGGCAGAAAATTTTTCGCAATTCTGCTGCTTCAAACGCTTAACAAGAATGGCCTAGGGAAAAAATACACATACCGCTGTAATCGGGCGAGTTTCTACTTTCAGATGCAATAGGAATTTTTGGGTTATGTCAATCCGTTCGCGAGATATGGGAGTTTGAAGCCAAGAAATGGTTGAGAAGGCAGAAAATTTTTCGCAATTCTGCTGCTCCAAACGCTTAACCAGAGTGGCCTAGGGAAAAAATACACATACCTCTGTAATCGGGCGAGTTTCTACTTTCAGATGCAATAGGAATTTTTGGGTTAGGTCAATCCGTTCGCGAGATATGGGAGTTTGACGCTAAGAAATGGTTGAGAGGACAACAAATTTTTCGCAATTCTGCTGCTCTAAACGCTTAACCAGAATGGCCTAGGGAAAAAATACACATACCGTTGTAATCGGGCGAGTTTCTACTTTCAGATGCAACAGGAATTTTTGGGTTAGGACAATCCGTTCGCGAGATATGGGAGTTTGAAGCCAAGAAATGGTTGAGAAGGTAGAAAATTTTTCGCAATTCTGCTGCTCCAAACGCTTAACAAGAATGGCCTAGGGAAAAAATACACATACCGCTGTAATCGGGCGAGTTTCTACTTTCAGATGCAACAGGAATTTTTGGGTTAGGTCAATCCGTTCGCGAGATATGGGAGTTTGACACTAAGAAATGGTTGAGAGGACAACAAATTTTTCGCAATTCTGCTGCTCCAAACGCTTAACCAGAATGGCCTAGGGAAAAAATACACATACCGTTGTAATCGGGCGAGTTTCTACTTTCAGATGCAACAGGAATTTTTGGGTTAGGACAATCCGTTCGCGAGATATGGGAGTTTGAAGCCAAGAAATGGTTGAGAAGGCAGAAAATTTTTCGCAATTCTGCTGCTTCAAACGCTTAACAAGAATGGCCTAGGGAAAAAATACACATACCGCTGTAATCGGGCGAGTTTCTACTTTCAGATGCAATAGGAATTTTTGGGTTATGTCAATCCGTTCGCGAGATATGGGAGTTTGAAGCCAAGAAATGGTTGAGAAGGCAAAAAATTTTTCGCAATTCTGCTGATCCAAACGCTTAACCAGAATGGCCTAGGGAAAAAATACACATACCGTTGTAATCGGGGGAGTTTCTACTTTCAGATGCAACAGGAATTTTTGGGTTAGGTCAATCCGTTCGCGAGATATGGGAGTTTGACACTAAGAAATGGTTGAGAGGACAACAAATTTTTCGCAATTCTGCTGCTCCAAACGCTTAACCAGAATGGCCTAGGGAAAAAATACACATACCGTTGTAATCGGGCGAGTTTCTACTTTCAGATGCAACAGGAATTTTTGGGTTAGGACAATCCGTTCGCGAGATATGGGAGTTTGAAGCCAAGAAATGGTTGAGAAGGCAGAAAATTTTTCGCAATTCTGCTGCTCCAAACGCTTAACCAAAATGGCCTAGGGAAAAAATACACATACCGTTGTAATCGGGCGAGATTCGAATTTCAGATGCAATAGGAATTTTTGGGTTAGGTCAATCCGTTCGCGAGATATGGGAGTTTGAAGCTAAGAAATGGTTGAGAAGACAACAAATTTTTCGCAATTCTGCTGCTCCAAACGCTTAGCCAGAATGGCCTAGGGAAAAAATACACATACCGTTGTAATCGGGGGAGTTTCTACTTTCAGACGCTACAGGAATTTTTGGGTTAGGTCAATCCGTTCGCGAGATATGGGAGTTTGAAGCCAAGAAATGTTTGAGAAGGCAAAAAATTTTTCGCAATTCTGCTGCTCCAAACGCTTAACCAGAGTGGCCTAGGGAAAAAATACACATACCGCTGTAATCGGGCGAGTTTCTACTTTCAGATGCAACAGGAATTTTTGGGTTAGGTCAATCCGTTCGCGAGATATGGGAGTTTGACACTAAGAAATGGTTGAGAGGACAACAAATTTTTCGCAATTCTGCTGCTCCAAACGCTTAGCCAGAATGGCCTAGGGAAAAAATACACATGCCGTTGTAATCTGGCGAGTTTCTACTTTCAGACGCTACAGGAATTTTTGGGTTAGGTCAATCCGTTCGCGAGATATGGGAGTTTGACGCTAAGAAATGGTTGAGAGGACAACAAATTTTTCGCAATTCTGCTGCTCTAAACGCTTAACCAGAATGGCCTAGGGAAAAAATACACATACCGTTGTAATCGGGCGAGTTTCTACTTTCAGATGCAACAGGAATTTTTGGGTTAGGACAATCCGTTCGCGAGATATGGGAGTTTGAAGCCAAGAAATGGTTGAGAAGGTAGAAAATTTTTCGCAATTCTGCTGCTCCAAACGCTTAACAAGAATGGCCTAGGGAAAAAATACACATACCGCTGTAATCGGGCGAGTTTCTACTTTCAGATGCAACAGGAATTTTTGGGTTAGGTCAATCCGTTCGCGAGATATGGGAGTTTGACACTAAGAAATGGTTGAGAGGACAACAAATTTTTCGCAATTCTGCTGCTCCAAACGCTTAACCAGAATGGCCTAGGGAAAAAATACACATACCGTTGTAATCGGGCGAGTTTCTACTTTCAGATGCAACAGGAATTTTTGGGTTAGGACAATCCGTTCGCGAGATATGGGAGTTTGAAGCCAAGAAATGGTTGAGAAGGCAGAAAATTTTTCGCAATTCTGCTGCTTCAAACGCTTAACAAGAATGGCCTAGGGAAAAAATACACATACCGCTGTAATCGGGCGAGTTTCTACTTTCAGATGCAATAGGAATTTTTGGGTTATGTCAATCCGTTCGCGAGATATGGGAGTTTGAAGCCAAGAAATGGTTGAGAAGGCAAAAAATTTTTCGCAATTCTGCTGATCCAAACGCTTAACCAGAATGGCCTAGGGAAAAAATACACATACCGTTGTAATCGGGGGAGTTTCTACTTTCAGATGCAACAGGAATTTTTGGGTTACGTCAATCCGTTCGCGAGATATGGGAGTTTGACACTAAGAAATGGTTGAGAGGACAACAAATTTTTCGCAATTCTGCTGCTCCAAACGCTTAACCAGAATGGCCTAGGGAAAAAATACACATACCGCTGTAATCGGGCGAGTTTCTATTTTCAGATGCAACAGGAATTTTTGGGTTAGGACAATCCGTTCGCGAGATATGGGAGTTTGAAGCCAAGAAATGGTTGAGAAGGCAGAAAATTTTTCGCAATTCTGCTGCTCCAAACGCTTAACCAGAATGGCCTAGGGAAAAAATACACATACCGTTGTAATCGGGCGAGATTCGAATTTCAGATGCAATAGGAATTTTTGGGTTAGGTCAATCCGTTCGCGAGATATGGGAGTTTGAAGCTAAGAAATGGTTGAGAAGACAACAAATTTTTCGCAATTCTGCTGCTCCAAACGCTTAGCCAGAATGGCCTAGGGAAAAAATACACATACCGTTGTAATCGGGGGAGTTTCTACTTTCAGACGCTACAGGAATTTTTGGGTTAGGTCAATCCGTTCACGAGATATGGGAGTTTGACGCTAAGAAATGGTTGAGAGGACAACAAATTTTTCGCAATTCTGCTGCTCCAAACGCTTAACCAGAATGGCCTAGGGAAAAAATACACATACCGTTGTAATCGGGCGAGTTTCTACTTTCAGATGCAACAGGAATTTTTGGGTTAGGACAATCCGTTCGCGAGACATGGGAGTTTGAAGCCAAGAAATGGTTGAGAAGGCAGAAAATTTTTCGCAATTCTGCTGCTTCAAACGCTTAACAAGAATGGCCTAGGGAAAAAATACACATACCGCTGTAATCGGGCGAGTTTCTACTTTCAGATGCAATAGGAATTTTTGGGTTAGGTCAATCCGTTCGCGAGATATGGGAGTTTGAAGCCAAGAAATGGTTGAGAAGGCAAAAAATTTTTCGCAATTCTGCTGATCCAAACGCTTAACCAGAATGGCCTAGGGAAAAAATACACATACCGTTGTAATCGGGGGAGTTTCTACTTTCAGATGCAACAGGAATTTTTGGGTTAGGTCAATCCGTTCGCGAGATATGGGAGTTTGACACTAAGAAATGGTTGAGAGGACAACAAATTTTTCGCAATTCTGCTGCTCCAAACGCTTAACCAGAATGGCCTAGGGAAAAAATACACATACCGTTGTAATCGGGCGAGTTTCTACTTTCAGATGCAACAGGAATTTTTGGGTTAGGACAATCCGTTCGCGAGATATGGGAGTTTGAAGCCAAGAAATGGTTGAGAAGGCAGAAAATTTTTCGCAATTCTGCTGCTCCAAACGCTTAACCAGAATGGCCTAGGGAAAAAATACACATACCGTTGTAATCGGGCGAGATTCGAATTTCAGATGCAATAGGAATTTTTGGGTTAGGTCAATCCGTTCGCGAGATATGGGAGTTTGAAGCTAAGAAATGGTTGAGAAGACAACAAATTTTTCGCAATTCTGCTGCTCCAAACGCTTAACCAGAATGGTATAGGCAAAAAATACACATACCGTTGTAATCGGGCGAGTTTCTACTTTCAGACGCAACAGGAATTTTTGGGTTAGGTCAATCCGTTCGCGAGATATGGGAGTTTGAAGCCAAGAAATGGTTGAGAAGGCAAAAAATTTTTCGCAATTCTGCTGCTCCAAACGCTTAACCAGAGTGGCCTAGGGAAAAAATACACATACCGCTGTAATCGGGCGAGTTTCTACTTTCAGATGCAATAGGAATTTTTGGGTTAGGTCAATCCGTTCGCGAGATATGGGAGTTTGAAGCCAAGAAATGGTTGAGAAGGCAAAAATTTTTTCGCAATTCTGCTGCTCCAAACGCTTAGCCAGAATGGCCTAGGGAAAAAATACACATACCGTTGTAATCGGGGGAGTTTCTACTTTCAGATGCAACAGGAATTTTTGGGTTAGGTCAATCCGTTCGCGAGATATGGGAGTTTGAAGCTAAGAAATGGTTGAGAAGACAACAAATTTTTCGCACTTCTGCTGCTCCAAACGCTTAACCAGAATGGCCTAGGGAAAAAATACACATACCGTTGTAATCGGGCGAGATTCGACTTTCAGATGCAATAGGAATTTTTGGGTTAGGTCAATCCGTTCGCGAGATATGGGAGTTTGAAGCTAAGAAATGGTTGAGAAGACAACAAATTTTTCGCACTTCTGCTGCTCCAAACGCTTAACCAGAATGGCCTAGGGGAAAAATACACATGCCGTTGTATTCTGGCGAGTTTCTGCTTTCAGACGCTACAGGAATTTTTGGGTTAGGTCAATCCGTTCGCGACATATGGGAGTTTGACGCTAAGAAATGGTTGAGAGGACAACAAATTTTTCGCAATTCTGCTGCTCCAAACGCTTAACCAGAATGGCCTAGGGAAAAAATACACATACCGTTGTAATCGGGCGAGTTTCTACTTTCAGATGCAACAGGAATTTTTGGGTTAGGACAATCCGTTCGCGAGATATGGGAGTTTGAAGCCAAGAAATGGTTGAGAAGGCAGAAAATTTTTCGCAATTCTGCTGCTTCAAACGCTTAACAAGAATGGCCTAGGGAAAAAATACACATACCGCTGTAATCGGGCGAGTTTCTACTTTCAGATGCAATAGGAATTTTTGGGTTAGGTCAATCCGTTCGCGAGATATGGGAGTTTGAAGCCAAGAAATGGTTGAGAAGGCAAAAAATTTTTCGCAATTCTGCTGATCCAAACGCTTAACCAGAATGGCCTAGGGAAAAAATACACATACCGTTGTAATCGGGGGAGTTTCTACTTTCAGATGCAACAGGAATTTTTGGGTTAGGTCAATCCGTTCGCGAGATATGGGAGTTTGACACTAAGAAATGGTTGAGAGGACAACAAATTTTTCGCAATTCTGCTGCTCCAAACGCTTAACCAGAATGGCCTAGGGAAAAAATACACATACCGTTGTAATCGGGCGAGTTTCTACTTTCAGATGCAACAGGAATTTTTGGGTTAGGACAATCCGTTCGCGAGATATGGGAGTTTGAAGCCAAGAAATGGTTGAGAAGGCAGAAAATTTTTCGCAATTCTGCTGCTTCAAACGCTTAACAAGAATGGCCTAGGGAAAAAATACACATACCGTTGTAATCGGGGGAGTTTCTACTTTCAGATGCAACAGGAATTTTTGGGTTAGGTCAATCCGTTCGCGAGATATGGGAGTTTGAAGCTAAGAAATGGTTGAGAAGACAACAAATTTTTCGCACTTCTGCTGCTCCAAACGCTTAACCAGAATGGCCTAGGGAAAAAATACACACACCGTTGTAATCGGGCGAGATTCGACTTTCAGATGCAATAGGAATTTTTGGGTTAGGTCAATCCGTTCGCGAGATATGGGAGTTTGAAGCTAAGAAATGGTTGAGAAGACAACAAATTTTTCGCACTTCTGCTGCTCCAAACGCTTAACCAGAATGGTATAGGCAAAAAATACACATACCGTTGTAATCGGGCGAGTTTCTACTTTCAGATGCAATAGGAATTTTTGGGTTAGGTCAATCCGTTCGCGAGATATGGGAGTTTGAAGCCAAGAAATGGTTGAGAAGGCAAAAAATTTTTCGCAATTCTGCTGCTCCAACCGCTTAACCAGAATGGCCTAGGGAAAAAATACACATACCGTTGTAATCGGGGGAGATTCGACTTTCAGATGCAATAGGAATTTTTGGGTTAGGTCAATCCGTTCGCGAGATATGGGAGTTTGAAACTAAGAAATGGTTGAGAAGACAACAAATTTTTCGCACTTCTGCTGCTCCAAACGCTCAACCAGAATGGCCTAGGAAAAAAATACACATACCGTTGTAATCGGGGGAGTTTCTACTTTCAGACACAACAGGAATTTTTGGGTTAGGACAATCCGTTCGCGAGATATGGGAGTTTGAAGCCAAGAAATGATTGAGAAGGCAGAAAATTTTTCGCAATTCTGCTGCTCCAAACGCTTAACCAGAGTGGCCTAGGGAAAAAATACACATACCGCTGTAATCGGGCGAGTTTCTACTTTCAGATGCAATAGGAATTTTTGGGTTAGGTCAATCCGTTCGCGAGATATGGGAGTTTGAAGCCAAGAAATGGTTGAGAAGGCAAAAAATTTTTCGCAATTCTGCTGCTCCAAACGCTTAGCCAGAATGGCCTAGGGAAAAAATACACATACCGTTGTAATCGGGGGAGTGTCTACTTTCAGATGCAACAGGAATTTTTGGGTTAGGTCAATCCGTTCGCGAGATATGGGAGTTTGAAGCTAAGAAATGGTTGAGAAGACAACAAATTTTTCGCACTTCTGCTGCTCCAAACGCTTAACCAGAATGGCCTA
Source organism: Ptiloglossa arizonensis (assembly GCF_051014685.1). Taxonomy (NCBI): domain Eukaryota; kingdom Metazoa; phylum Arthropoda; class Insecta; order Hymenoptera; family Colletidae; genus Ptiloglossa; species Ptiloglossa arizonensis. The sequence goes on from NW_027479893.1 coordinate 25,551, forward strand.
GGGAAAAAATACACATACCGTTGTAATCGGGCGAGATTCGACTTTCAGATGCAATAGGAATTTTTGGGTTAGGTCAATCCGTTCGCGAGATATGGGAGTTTGAAGCTAAGAAATGGTTGAGAAGACAACAAATTTTTCGCACTTCTGCTGCTCCAAACGCTTAACCAGAATGGCCTAGGGGAAAAATACACATGCCGTTGTATTCTGGCGAGTTTCTGCTTTCAGACGCTACAGGAATTTTTGGGTTAGGTCAATCCGTTCGCGACATATGGGAGTTTGACGCTAAGAAATGGTTGAGAGGACAACAAACTTTTCGCAATTCTGCTGCTCTAAACGCTTAACCAGAATGGCCTAGGGAAAAAATACACATACCGTTGTAATCGGGTGAGTTTCTACTTTCAGATGCAACAGGAATTTTTGGGTTAGGACAATCCGTTCGCGAGATATGGGAGTTTGAAGCCAAGAAATGGTTGAGAAGGCAGAAAATTTTTCGCAATTCTGCTGCTACAAACGCTTAACAAGAATGGCCTAGGGAAAAAATACACATACCGTTGTAATCGGGCGAGTTTCTACTTTCAGATGCAACAGGAATTTTTGGGTTAGGTCAATCCGTTCGCGAGATATGGGAGTTTGACACTAAGAAATGGTTGAGAGGACAACAAATTTTTCGCAATTCTGCTGCTCCAAACGCTTAACCAGAATGGCCTAGGGAAAAAATACACATACCGTTGTAATCGGGCGAGTTTCTACTTTCAGATGCAACAGGAATTTTTGGGTTAGGACAATCCGTTCGCGAGATATGGGAGTTTGAAGCCAAGAAATGGTTGAGAAGGCAGAAAATTTTTCGCAATTCTGCTGCTTCAAACGCTTAACAAGAATGGCCTAGGGAAAAAATACACATACCGCTGTAATCGGGCGAGTTTCTACTTTCAGATGCAATAGGAATTTTTGGGTTAGGTCAATCCGTTCGCGAGATATGGGAGTTTGAAGCCAAGAAATGGTTGAGAAGGCAAAAAATTTTTCGCAATTCTGCTGATCCAAACGCTTAACCAGAATGGCCTAGGGAAAAAATACACATACCGTTGTAATCGGGGGAGTTTCTACTTTCAGATGCAACAGGAATTTTTGGGTTAGGTCAATCCGTTCGCGAGATATGGGAGTTTGACACTAAGAAATGGTTGAGAGGACAACAAATTTTTCGCAATTCTGCTGCTCCAAACGCTTAACCAGAATGGCCTAGGGAAAAAATACACATACCGTTGTAATCGGGCGAGTTTCTACTTTCAGATGCAACAGGAATTTTTGGGTTAGGACAATCCGTTCGCGAGATATGGGAGTTTGAAGCCAAGAAATGGTTGAGAAGGCAGAAAATTTTTCGCAATTCTGCTGCTTCAAACGCTTAACAAGAATGGCCTAGGGAAAAAATACACATACCGTTGTAATCGGGGGAGTTTCTACTTTCAGATGCAACAGGAATTTTTGGGTTAGGTCAATCCGTTCGCGAGATATGGGAGTTTGAAGCTAAGAAATGGTTGAGAAGACAACAAATTTTTCGCACTTCTGCTGCTCCAAACGCTTAACCAGAATGGCCTAGGGAAAAAATACACACACCGTTGTAATCGGGCGAGATTCGACTTTCAGATGCAATAGGAATTTTTGGGTTAGGTCAATCCGTTCGCGAGATATGGGAGTTTGAAGCTAAGAAATGGTTGAGAAGACAACAAATTTTTCGCACTTCTGCTGCTCCAAACGCTTAACCAGAATGGTATAGGCAAAAAATACACATACCGTTGTAATCGGGCGAGTTTCTACTTTCAGATGCAATAGGAATTTTTGGGTTAGGTCAATCCGTTCGCGAGATATGGGAGTTTGAAGCCAAGAAATGGTTGAGAAGGCAAAAAATTTTTCGCAATTCTGCTGCTCCAACCGCTTAACCAGAATGGCCTAGGGAAAAAATACACATACCGTTGTAATCGGGGGAGATTCGACTTTCAGATGCAATAGGAATTTTTGGGTTAGGTCAATCCGTTCGCGAGATATGGGAGTTTGAAACTAAGAAATGGTTGAGAAGACAACAAATTTTTCGCACTTCTGCTGCTCCAAACGCTCAACCAGAATGGCCTAGGAAAAAAATACACATACCGTTGTAATCGGGGGAGTTTCTACTTTCAGACACAACAGGAATTTTTGGGTTAGGACAATCCGTTCGCGAGATATGGGAGTTTGAAGCCAAGAAATGATTGAGAAGGCAGAAAATTTTTCGCAATTCTGCTGCTCCAAACGCTTAACCAGAGTGGCCTAGGGAAAAAATACACATACCGCTGTAATCGGGCGAGTTTCTACTTTCAGATGCAATAGGAATTTTTGGGTTAGGTCAATCCGTTCGCGAGATATGGGAGTTTGAAGCCAAGAAATGGTTGAGAAGGCAAAAAATTTTTCGCAATTCTGCTGCTCCAAACGCTTAGCCAGAATGGCCTAGGGAAAAAATACACATACCGTTGTAATCGGGCGAGTTTCTACTTTCAGATGCAACAGGAATTTTTGGGTTAGGTCAATCCGTTCGCGAGATATGGGAGTTTGACACTAAGAAATGGTTGAGAGGACAACAAATTTTTCGCAATTCTGCTGCTCCAAACGCTTAACCAGAATGGCCTAGGGAAAAAATACACATACCGTTGTAATCGGGCGAGTTTCTACTTTCAGATGCAACAGGAATTTTTGGGTTAGGACAATCCGTTCGCGAGATATGGGAGTTTGAAGCCAAGAAATGGTTGAGAAGGCAGAAAATTTTTCGCAATTCTGCTGCTTCAAACGCTTAACAAGAATGGCCTAGGGAAAAAATACACATACCGCTGTAATCGGGCGAGTTTCTACTTTCAGATGCAATAGGAATTTTTGGGTTAGGTCAATCCGTTCGCGAGATATGGGAGTTTGAAGCCAAGAAATGGTTGAGAAGGCAAAAAATTTTTCGCAATTCTGCTGATCCAAACGCTTAACCAGAATGGCCTAGGGAAAAAATACACATACCGTTGTAATCGGGGGAGTTTCTACTTTCAGATGCAACAGGAATTTTTGGGTTAGGTCAATCCGTTCGCGAGATATGGGAGTTTGACACTAAGAAATGGTTGAGAGGACAACAAATTTTTCGCAATTCTGCTGCTCCAAACGCTTAACCAGAATGGCCTAGGGAAAAAATACACATACCGTTGTAATCGGGCGAGTTTCTACTTTCAGATGCAACAGGAATTTTTGGGTTAGGACAATCCGTTCGCGAGATATGGGAGTTTGAAGCCAAGAAATGGTTGAGAAGGCAGAAAATTTTTCGCAATTCTGCTGCTTCAAACGCTTAACAAGAATGGCCTAGGGAAAAAATACACATACCGTTGTAATCGGGGGAGTTTCTACTTTCAGATGCAACAGGAATTTTTGGGTTAGGTCAATCCGTTCGCGAGATATGGGAGTTTGAAGCTAAGAAATGGTTGAGAAGACATCAAATTTTTCGCACTTCTGCTGCTCCAAACGCTTAACCAGAATGGCCTAGGGAAAAAATACACACACCGTTGTAATCGGGCGAGATTCGACTTTCAGATGCAATAGGAATTTTTGGGTTAGGTCAATCCGTTCGCGAGATATGGGAGTTTGAAGCTAAGAAATGGTTGAGAAGACAACAAATTTTTCGCACTTCTGCTGCTCCAAACGCTTAACCAGAATGGTATAGGCAAAAAATACACATACCGTTGTAATCGGGCGAGTTTCTACTTTCAGATGCAATAGGAATTTTTGGGTTAGGTCAATCCGTTCGCGAGATATGGGAGTTTGAAGCCAAGAAATGGTTGAGAAGGCAAAAAATTTTTCGCAATTCTGCTGCTCCAACCGCTTAACCAGAATGGCCTAGGGAAAAAATACACATACCGTTGTAATCGGGGGAGATTCGACTTTCAGATGCAATAGGAATTTTTGGGTTAGGTCAATCCGTTCGCGAGATATGGGAGTTTGAAACTAAGAAATGGTTGAGAAGACAACAAATTTTTCGCACTTCTGCTGCTCCAAACGCTCAACCAGAATGGCCTAGGAAAAAAATACACATACCGTTGTAATCGGGGGAGTTTCTACTTTCAGACACAACAGGAATTTTTGGGTTAGGACAATCCGTTCGCGAGATATGGGAGTTTGAAGCCAAGAAATGATTGAGAAGGCAGAAAATTTTTCGCAATTCTGCTGCTCCAAACGCTTAACCAGAGTGGCCTAGGGAAAAAATACACATACCGCTGTAATCGGGCGAGTTTCTACTTTCAGATGCAATAGGAATTTTTGGGTTAGGTCAATCCGTTCGCGAGATATGGGAGTTTGAAGCCAAGAAATGGTTGAGAAGGCAAAAAATTTTTCGCAATTCTGCTGCTCCAAACGCTTAGCCAGAATGGCCTAGGGAAAAAATACACATACCGTTGTAATCGGGGGAGTGTCTACTTTCAGATGCAACAGGAATTTTTGGGTTAGGTCAATCCGTTCGCGAGATATGGGAGTTTGAAGCTAAGAAATGGTTGAGAAGACAACAAATTTTTCGCACTTCTGCTGCTCCAAACGCTTAACTAGAATGGCCTAGAGAAAAAATACACATACCGTTGTAATTGGGCGAGATTCGACTTTCAGATGCAATAGGAATTTTTGGGTTAGGTCAATCCGTTCGCGAGATATGGGAGTTTGAAGCTAAGAAATGGTTGAGAAGACAACAAATTTTTCTCACTTCTGCTGCTCCAAACGCTTAACCAGAATGGCCTAGGGGAAAAATACACATGCCGTTGTAATCTGGCGAGTTTCTACTTTCAGACACTACAGGAATTTTTGGGTTAGGTCAATCCGTTCGCGAGATATGGGAGTTTGACGCTAAGAAATGGTTGAGAGGACAACAAATTTTTCGCAATTCTGCTGCTCTAAACGCTTAACCAGAATGGCCTAGGGAAAAAATACACATACCGTTGTAATCGGGCGAGTTTCTACTTTCAGATGCAACAGGAATTTTTGGGTTTGGACAATCCGTTCGCGAGATATGGGAGTTTGAAGCCAAGAAATGGTTGAGAAGGCAGAAAATTTTTCGCAATTCTGCTGCTCCAAACGCTTAACAAGAATGGCCTAGGGAAAAAATACACATACCGTTGTAATCGGGCGAGTTTCTACTTTCAGATGCAACAGGAATTTTTGGGTTAGGTCAATCCGTTCGCGAGATATGGGAGTTTGACACTAAGAAATGGTTGAGAGGACAACAAATTTTTCGCAATTCTGCTGCTCTAAACGCTTAACCAGAATGGCCTAGGGAAAAAATACACATACCGTTGTAATCGGGCGAGTTTCTACTTTCAGATGCAACAGGAATTTTTGGGTTTGGACAATCCGTTCGCGAGATATGGGAGTTTGAAGCCAAGAAATGGTTGAGAAGGCAGAAAATTTTTCGCAATTCTGCTGCTCCAAACGCTTAACAAGAATGGCCTAGGGAAAAAATACACATACCGTTGTAATCGGGCGAGTTTCTACTTTCAGATGCAACAGGAATTTTTGGGTTAGGACAATCCGTTCGCGAGATATGGGAGTTTGAAGCCAAGAAATGGTTGAGAAGGCAGAAAATTTTTCGCAATTCTGCTGCTTCAAACGCTTATCAAGAATGGCCTAGGGAAAAAATACACATACCGCTGTAATCGGGCGAGTTTCTACTTTCAGATGCAATAGGAATTTTTGGGTTAGGTCAATCCGTTCGCGAGATATGGGAGTTTGAAGCCAAGAAATGGTTGAGAAGGCAAAAAATTTTTCGCAATTCTGCTGATCCAAACGCTTAACCAGAATGGCCTAGGGAAAAAATACACATACCGTTGTAATCGGACGAGTTTCTACTTTCAGATGCAACAGGAATTTTTGGGTTAGGTCAATCCGTTCGCGAGATATGGGAGTTTGACACTAAGAAATGGTTGAGAGGACAACAAATTTTTCGCAATTCTGCTGCTCCAGACGCTTAACCAGAATGGCCTAGGGAAAAAATACACATACCGTTGTAATCGGGCGAGTTTCTACTTTCAGATGCAACAGGAATTTTTGGGTTAGGACAATCCGTTCGCGAGATATGGGAGTTTGAAGCCAAGAAATGGTTGAGAAGGCAGAAAATTTTTCGCAATTCTGCTGCTTCAAACGCTTAACAAGAATGGCCTAGGGAAAAAATACACATACCTCTGTAATCGGGCGAGTTTCTACTTTCAGATGCAATAGGAATTTTTGGGTTAGGTCAATCCGTTCGCGAGATATGGGAGTTTGAAGCTAAGAAATGGTTGAGAAGACAACAAATTTTTCTCACTTCTGCTGCTCCAAACGCTTAACCAGAATGGCCTAGGGGAAAAATACACATGCCGTTGTAATCTGGCGAGTTTCTACTTTCAGACGCTACAGGAATTTTTGGGTTAGGTCAATCCGTTCGCGAGATATGGGAGTTTGACGCTAAGAAATGGTTGAGAGGACAACAAATTTTTCGCAATTCTGCTGCTCTAAACGCTTAACCAGAGTGGCCTAGGGAAAAAATACACATACCGTTGTAATCGGGCGAGTTTCTACTTTCAGATGCAACAGGAATTTTTGGGTTTGGACAATCCGTTCGCGAGATATGGGAGTTTGAAGCCAAGAAATGGTTGAGAAGGCAGAAAATTTTTCGCAATTCTGCTGCTCCAAACGCTTAACAAGAGTGGCCTAGGGAAAAAATACACATACCGTTGTAATCGGGCGAGTTTCTACTTTCAGATGCAACAGGAATTTTTGGGTTAGGTCCATCCGTTCGCGAGATATGGGAGTTTGACACTAAGAAATGGTTGAGAGGACAACAAATTTTTCGCAATTCTGCTGCTCCAAACGCTTAACCAGAATGGCCTAGGGAAAAAATACACATACCGTTGTAATCGGGCGAGTTTCTACTTTCAGATGCAACAGGAATTTTTGGGTTAGGACAATCCGTTCGCGAGATATGGGAGTTTGAAGCCAAGAAATGGTTGAGAAGGCAGAAAATTTTTCGCAATTCTGCTGCTTCAAACGCTTAACAAGAATGGCCTAGGGAAAAAATACACATACCGCTGTAATCGGGCGAGTTTCTACTTTCAGATGCAATAGGAATTTTTGGGTTAGGTCAATCCGTTCGCGAGATATGGGAGTTTGAAGCCAAGAAATGGTTGAGAAGGCAAAAAATTTTTCGCAATTCTGCTGATCCAAACGCTTAACCAGAATGGCCTAGGGAAAAAATACACATACCGTTGTAATCGGGGGAGTTTCTACTTTCAGATGCAACAGGAATTTTTGGGTTAGGTCAATCCGTTCGCGAGATATGGGAGTTTGAAGCTAAGAAATGGTTGAGAAGACAACAAATTTTTCGCACTTCTGCTGCTCCAAACGCTTAACCAGAATGGCCTAGGGAAAAAATACACACACCGTTGTAATCGGGCGAGATTCGACTTTCAGATGCAATAGGAATTTTTGGGTTAGGTCAATCCGTTCGCGAGATATGGGAGTTTGAAGCTAAGAAATGGTTGAGAAGACAACAAATTTTTCGCACTTCTGCTGCTCCAAACGCTTAACCAGAATGGTATAGGCAAAAAATACACATACCGTTGTAATCGGGCGAGTTTCTACTTTCAGATGCAATAGGAATTTTTGGGTTAGGTCAATCCGTTCGCGAGATATGGGAGTTTGAAGCCAAGAAATGGTTGAGAAGGCAAAAAATTTTTCGCAATTCTGCTGCTCCAAACGCTTAACCAGAATGGTATAGGCAAAAAATACACATACCGTTGTAATCGGGCGAGTTTCTACTTTCAGACGCAACAGGAATTTTTGGGTTAGGTCAATCCGTTCGCGAGATATGGGAGTTTGAAGCCAAGAAATGGTTGAGAAGGCAAAAAATTTTTCGCAATTCTGCTGATCCAAACGCTTAACCAGAATGGCCTAGGGAAAAAATACACATACCGTTGTAATCGGACGAGTTTCTACTTTCAGATGCAACAGGAATTTTTGGGTTAGGTCAATCCGTTCGCGAGATATGGGAGTTTGACACTAAGAAATGGTTGAGAGGACAACAAATTTTTCGCAATTCTGCTGCTCCAGACGCTTAACCAGAATGGCCTAGGGAAAAAATACACATACCGTTGTAATCGGGCGAGTTTCTACTTTCAGATGCAACAGGAATTTTTGGGTTAGGACAATCCGTTCGCGAGATATGGGAGTTTGAAGCCAAGAAATGGTTGAGAAGGCAGAAAATTTTTCGCAATTCTGCTGCTTCAAACGCTTAACAAGAATGGCCTAGGGAAAAAATACACATACCGCTGTAATCGGGCGAGTTTCTACTTTCAGATGCAATAGGAATTTTTGGGTTAGGTCAATCCGTTCGCGAGATATGGGAGTTTGAAGCCAAGAAATGGTTGAGAAGGCAAAAAATTTTTCGCAATTCTGCTGATCCAAACGCTTAACCAGAATGGCCTAGGGAAAAAATACATATACCGTTGTAATCGGGGGAGTTTCTACTTTCAGATGCAACAGGAATTTTTGGGTTAGGTCAATCCGTTCGCGAGATATGGGAGTTTGAAGCTAAGAAATGGTTGAGAAGACAACAAATTTTTCGCACTTCTGCTGCTCCAAACGCTTAACCAGAATGGCCTAGGGAAAAAATACACACACCGTTGTAATCGGGCGAGATTCGCCTTTCAGATGCAATAGGAATTTTTGGGTTAGGTCAATCCGTTCGCGAGATATGGGAGTTTGAAGCTAAGAAATGGTTGAGAAGACAACAAATTTTTCGCACTTCTGCTGCTCCAAACGCTTAACCAGAATGGTATAGGCAAAAAATACACATACCGTTGTAATCGGGCGAGTTTCTACTTTCAGATGCAATAGGAATTTTTGGGTTAGGTCAATCCGTTCGCGAGATATGGGAGTTTGAAGCCAAGAAATGGTTGAGAAGGCAAAAAATTTTTCGCAATTCTGCTGCTCCAAACGCTTAACCAGAATGGCCTAGGGAAAAAATACACATACCGTTGTAATCGGGGGAGATTCGACTTTCAGATGCAATAGGAATTTTTGGGTTAGGTCAATCCGTTCGCGAGATATGGGAGTTTGAAACTAAGAAATGGTTGAGAAGACAACAAATTTTTCGCACTTCTGCTGCTCCAAACGCTCAACCAGAATGGCCTAGGAAAAAAATACACATACCGTTGTAATCGGGGGAGTTTCTACTTTCACACACAACAGGAATTTTTGGGTTAGGACAATCCGTTCGCGAGATATGGGAGTTTGAAGCCAAGAAATGGTTGAGAAGGCAGAAAATTTTTCGCAATTCTGCTGCTCCAAACGCTTAACCAGAGTGGCCTAGGGAAAAAATACACATACCGCTGTAATCGGGCGAGTTTCTACTTTCAGATGCAATAGGAATTTTTGGGTTAGGTCAATCCGTTCGCGAGATATGGGAGTTTGAAGCCAAGAAATGGTTGAGAAGCGAAAAAATTTTTCGCAATTCTGCTGCTCCAAACGCATAGCCAGAATGGCCTAGGGAAAAAATACACATACCGTTGTAATCGGGGGAGTGTCTACTTTCAGATGCAACAGGAATTTTTGGGTTAGGTCAATCCGTTCGCGAGATATGGGAGTTTGAAGCTAAGAAATGGTTGAGAAGACAACAAATTTTTCGCACTTCTGCTGCTCCAAACGCTTAACCAGAATGGCCTAGGGAAAAAATACACATACCGTTGTAATCGGGCGAGATTCGACTTTCAGATGCAATAGGAATTTTTGGGTTAGGTCAATCCGTTCGCGAGATATGGGAGTTTGAAGCTAAGAAATGGTTGAGAAGACAACAAATTTTTCTCACTTCTGCTGCTCCAAACGCTTAACCAGAATGGCCTAGGGGAAAAATACACATGCCGCTGTAATCTGGCGAGTTTCTACTTTCAGACGCTACAGGAATTTTTGGGTTAGGTCAATCCGTTCGCGAGATATGGGAGTTTGACGCTAAGAAATGGTTGAGAGGACAACAAATTTTTCGCAATTCTGCTGCTCTAAACGCTTAACCAGAATGGCCTAGGGAAAAAATACACATACCGTTGTAATCGGGCGAGATTCGCCTTTCAGATGCAATAGGAATTTTTGGGTTAGGTCAATCCGTTCGCGAGATATGGGAGTTTGAAGCTAAGAAATGGTTGAGAAGACAACAAATTTTTCGCACTTCTGCTGCTCCAAACGCTTAACCAGAATGGTATAGGCAAAAAATACACATACCGTTGTAATCGGGCGAGTTTCTACTTTCAGATGCAATAGGAATTTTTGGGTTAGGTCAATCCGTTCGCGAGATATGGGAGTTTGAAGCCAAGAAATGGTTGAGAAGGCAAAAAATTTTTCGCAATTCTGCTGCTCCAAACGCTTAACCAGAATGGCCTAGGGAAAAAATACACATACCGTTGTAATCGGAGGAGATTCGACTTTCAGATGCAATAGGAATTTTTGGGTTAGGTCAATCCGTTCGCGAGATATGGGAGTTTGAAACTAAGAAATGGTTGAGAAGACAACAAATTTTTCGCACTTCTGCTGCTCCAAACGCTCAACCAGAATGGCCTAGGAAAAAAATACACATACCGTTGTAATCGGGGGAGTTTCTACTTTCACACACAACAGGAATTTTTGGGTTAGGACAATCCGTTCGCGAGATATGGGAGTTTGAAGCCAAGAAATGGTTGAGAAGGCAGAAAATTTTTCGCAATTCTGCTGCTCCAAACGCTTAACCAGAGTGGCCTAGGGAAAAAATACACATACCGCTGTAATCGGGCGAGTTTCTACTTTCAGATGCAATAGGAATTTTTGGGTTAGGTCAATCCGTTCGCGAGATATGGGAGTTTGAAGCCAAGAAATGGTTGAGAAGCGAAAAAATTTTTCGCAATTCTGCTGCTCCAAACGCATAGCCAGAATGGCCTAGGGAAAAAATACACATACCGTTGTAATCGGGGGAGTGTCTACTTTCAGATGCAACAGGAATTTTTGGGTTAGGTCAATCCGTTCGCGAGATATGGGAGTTTGAAGCTAAGAAATGGTTGAGAAGACAACAAATTTTTCGCACTTCTGCTGCTCCAAACGCTTAACCAGAATGGCCTAGGGAAAAAATACACATACCGTTGTAATCGGGCGAGATTCGACTTTCAGATGCAATAGGAATTTTTGGGTTAGGTCAATCCGTTCGCGAGATATGGGAGTTTGAAGCTAAGAAATGGTTGAGAAGACAACAAATTTTTCTCACTTCTGCTGCTCCAAACGCTTAACCAGAATGGCCTAGGGGAAAAATACACATGCCGCTGTAATCTGGCGAGTTTCTACTTTCAGACGCTACAGGAATTTTTGGGTTAGGTCAATCCGTTCGCGAGATATGGGAGTTTGACGCTAAGAAATGGTTGAGAGGACAACAAATTTTTCGCAATTCTGCTGCTCTAAACGCTTAACCAGAATGGCCTAGGGAAAAAATACACATACCGTTGTAATCGGGCGAGTTTCTACTTTCAGATGCAACAGGAATTTTTGGGTTAGGACAATCCGTTCGCGAGATATGGGAGTTTGAAGCCAAGAAATGGTTGAGAAGGCAGAAAATTTTTCGCAATTCTGCTGCTCCAAACGCTTAACCAGAGTGGCCTAGGGAAAAAATACACATACCGTTGTAATCGGGGGAGTTTCTACTTTCACACACAACAGGAATTTTTGGGTTAGGACAATCCGTTCGCGAGATATGGGAGTTTGAAGCCAAGAAATGGTTGAGAAGGCAGAAAATTTTTCGCAATTCTGCTGCTCCAAACGCTTAACCAGAGTGGCCTAGGGAAAAAATACACATACCGCTGTAATCGGGCGAGTTTCTACTTTCAGATGCAATAGGAATTTTTGGGTTAGGTCAATCCGTTCGCGAGATATGGGAGTTTGAAGCCAAGAAATGGTTGAGTAGCGAAAAAATTTTTCGCAATTCTGCTGCTCCAAACGCATAGCCAGAATGGCCTAGGGAAAAAATACACATACCGTTGTAATCGGGGGAGTGTCTACTTTCAGATGCAACAGGAATTTTTGGGTTAGGTCAATCCGTTCGCGAGATATGGGAGTTTGAAGCCAAGAAATGGTTGAGAAGCGAAAAAATTTTTCGCAATTCTGCTGCTCCAAACGCATAGCCAGAATGGCCTAGGGAAAAAATACACATACCGTTGTAATCGGGGGAGTGTCTACTTTCAGATGCAACAGGAATTTTTGGGTTAGGTCAATCCGTTCGCGAGATATGGGAGTTTGAAGCTAAGAAATGGTTGAGAAGACAACAAATTTTTCTCACTTCTGCTGCTCCAAACGCTTAACCAGAATGGCCTAGGGGAAAAATACACATGCCGTTGTAATCTGGCGAGTTTCTACTTTCAGACGCTACAGGAATTTTTGGGTTAGGTCAATCCGTTCGCGAGATATGGGAGTTTGAAGCCAAGAAATGGTTGAGAAGGCAGAAAATTTTTCGCAATTCTGCTGCTCCAAACGCTTAACAAGAATGGCCTAGGGAAAAAATACACATACCGTTGTAATCGGGCGAGTTTCTACTTTCAGATGCAACAGGAATTTTTGGGTTAGGTCAATCCGTTCGCGAGATATGGGAGTTTGACACTAAGAAATGGTTGAGAGGACAACAAATTTTTCGCAATTCTGCTGCTCCAAACGCTTAACCAGAATGGCCTAGGGAAAAAATACACATACCGTTGTAATCGGGCGAGTTTCTACTTTTAGATGCAACAGGAATTTTTGGGTTAGGACAATCCGTTCGCGAGATATGGGAGTTTGAAGCCAAGAAATGGTTGAGAAGGCAGAAAATTTTTCGCAATTCTGCTGCTTCAAACGCTTAACAAGAATGGCCTAGGGAAAAAATACACATACCGCTGTAATCGGGCGAGTTTCTACTTTCAGATGCAATAGGAATTTTTGGGTTAGGTCAATCCGTTCGCGAGATATGGGAGTTTGAAGCCAAGAAATGGTTGAGAAGGCAAAAAATTTTTCGCAATTCTGCTGATCCAAACGCTTAACCAGAATGGCCTAGGGAAAAAATACACATACCGTTGTAATCGGACGAGTTTCTACTTTCAGATGCAACAGGAATTTTTGGGTTAGGTCAATCCGTTCGCGAGATATGGGAGTTTGACACTAAGAAATGGTTGAGAGGACAACAAATTTTTCGCAATTCTGCTGCTCCAAACGCTTAACCAGAATGGCCTAGGGAAAAAATACACATACCGTTGTAATCGGGCGAGTTTCTACTTTCAGATGCAACAGGAATTTTTGGGTTAGGACAATCCGTTCGCGAGATATGGGAGTTTGAAGCCAAGAAATGGTTGAGAAGGCAGAAAATTTTTCGCAATTCTGCTGCTTCAAACGCTTAACAAGAATGGCCTAGGGAAAAAATACACATACCGCTGTAATCGGGCGAGTTTCTACTTTCAGATTCAATAGGAATTTTTGGGTTAGGTCAATCCGTTCGCGAGATATGGGAGTTTGAAGCCAAGAAATGGTTGAGAAGGCAAAAAATTTTTCGCAATTCTGCTGATCCAAACGCTTAACCAGAATGGCCTAGGGAAAAAATACACATACCGTTGTAATCGGGGGAGTTTCTACTTTCAGATGCAACAGGAATTTTTGGGTTAGGCCAATCCGTTCGCGAGATATGGGAGTTTGCAGCTAAGGAATGGTTGAGAAGACAACAAATTTTTCGCACTTCTGCTGCTCCACACGCTTAACCAGAATGGCCTAGGGAAAAAATACACATACCGTTGTAATCGGGCGAGATTCGACTTTCAGATGCAATAGGAATTTTTGGGTTAGGTCAATCCGTTCGCGAGATATGGGAGTTTGAAGCTAAGAAATGGTTGAGAAGACAACAAATTTTTCGCACTTCTGCTGCTCCAAACGCTTAACCAGAATGGTATAGGCAAAAAATACACATACCGTTGTAATCGGGCGAGTTTCTACTTTCAGACGCAACAGGAATTTTTGGGTTAGGTCAATCCGTTCGCGAGATATGGGAGTTTGAAGCCAAGAAATGGTTGAGAAGGCAGAAAATTTTTCGCAATTCTGCTGCTCCAAACGCTTAACAAGAATGGCCTAGGGAAAAAATACACATACCGTTGTAATCGGGCGAGTTTCTACTTTCAGATGCAAAAGGAATTTTTGGGTTAGGTCAATCCGTTCGCGAGATATGGGAGTTTGACACTAAGAAATGGTTGAGAGGACAACAAATTCTTCGCAATTCTGCTGCTCCAAACGCTTAACCAGAATGGCCTAGGGAAAAAATACACATACCGCTGTAATCGGGCGAGTTTCTACTTTCAGATGCAACAGGAATTTTTGGGTTAGGTCAATCCGTTCGCGAGATATGGGAGTTTGAAGCCAAGAAATGGTTGAGAAGGCAAAAAATTTTTCGCAATTCTGCTGATCCAAACGCTTAACCAGAATGGCCTAGGGAAAAAATACACATACCGTTGTAATCGGACGAGTTTCTACTTTCAGATGCAACAGGAATTTTTGGGTTAGGTCAATCCGTTCGCGAGATATGGGAGTTTGACACTAAGAAATGGTTGAGAGGACAACAAATTTTTCGCAATTCTGCTGCTCCAAACGCTTAACCAGAATGGCCTAGGGAAAAAATACACATACCGTTGTAATCGGGCGAGTTTCTACTTTCAGATGCAACAGGAATTTTTGGGTTAGGACAATCCGTTCGCGAGATATGGGAGTTTGAAGCCAAGAAATGGTTGAGAAGGCAGAAAATTTTTCGCAATTCTGCTGCTTCCAACGCTTAACAAGAATGGCCTAGGGAAAAAATACACATACCGCTGTAATCGGGCGAGTTTCTACTTTCAGATGCAATAGGAATTTTTGGGTTAGGTCAATCCGTTCGCGAGATATGGGAGTTTGAAGCCAAGAAATGGTTGAGAAGGCAAAAAATTTTTCGCAATTCTGGTGATCCAAACGCTTAACCAGAATGGCCTAGGGAAAAAATACACATACCGTTGTAATCGGGGGAGTTTCTACTTTCAGATGCAACAGGAATTTTTGGGTTAGGTCAATCCGTTCGCGAGATATGGGAGTTTGCAGCTAAGAAATGGTTGAGAAGACAACAAATTTTTCGCACTTCTGCTGCTCCAAACGCTTAACCAGAATGGCCTAGGGAAAAAATACACATACCGTTGTAATCGGGCGAGATTCGACTTTCAGATGCAATAGGAATTTTTGGGTTAGGTCAATCCGTTCGCGAGATATGGGAGTTTGAAGCTAAGAAATGGTTGAGAAGACAACAAATTTTTCGCACTTCTGCTGCTCCAAACGCTTAACCAGAATGGCCTAGGGAAAAAATACACATACCGTTGTAATCGGGCGAGTTTCTACTTTCAGATGCAACAGGAATTTTTGGGTTAGGTCAATCCGTTCGCGAGATATGGGAGTTTGAAACTAAGAAATGGTTGAGAGGACAACAAATATTTCGCAATTCTGCTGCTCCAAACGCTTAACCAGAATGGCCTAGGGAAAAAATACACATACCATTGTAATCGGGCGAGTTTCTACTTTCAGATGCAACAGGAATTTTTGGGTTAGGACAATCCGTTCGCGAGATATGGGAGTTTGAAGCCAAGAACTGGTTGAGAAGGCAGAAAATTTTTCGCACTTCTGCTGCTCCAAACGCTTAACCAGAATGGTATAGGCAAAAAATACACATACCGTTGTAATCGGGCGAGTTTCTACTTTCAGATGCAATAGGAATTTTTGGGTTAGGTCAATCCGTTCGCGAGATATGGGAGTTTGAAGCCAAGAAATGGTTGAGAAGGCAAAAAATTTTTCGCAATTCTGCTGATCCAAACGCTTAACCAGAATGGCCTAGGGAAAAAATACACATACCGTTGTAATCGGGCGAGATTCGACTTTCAGATGCAATAGGAATTTTTGGGTTAGGTCAATCCGTTCGCGAGATATGGGAGTTTGAAGCCAAGAAATGGTTGAGAAGGCAGAAAATTTATCGCAATTCTGCTGCTCCAAACGCTTAACAAGAATGGCCTAGGGAAAAAATACACATACCGTTGTAATCGGGCGAGTTTCTACTTTCAGATGCAACAGGAATTTTTGGGTTAGGTCAATCCGTTCGCGAGATATGGGAGTTTGCAGCTAAGAAATGGTTGAGAAGGCAAAAAATTTTTCGCAATTCTGCTGATCCAAACGCTTAACCAGAATGGCCTAGGGAAAAAATACACATACCGTTGTAATCGGGCGAGATTCGACTTTCAGATGCAATAGGAATTTTTGGGTTAGGTCAATCCGTTCGCGAGATATGGGAGTTTGAAGCCAAGAAATGGTTGAGAAGGCAAAAAATTTTTCGCAATTCTGCTGCTCCAAACGCTTAACCAGATTGGCCTAGGGAAAAAATACACATACCGTTGTAATCGGGCGAGTTTCTACTTTCAGACGCTACAGGAATTTTTGGGTTAGGTCAATCCGTTCGCGAGATATGGGAGTTTGACGCTAAGAAATGGTTGAGAGGACAACAAATTTTTCGCAATTCTGCTGCTCTAAACGCTTAACCAGAATGGCCTAGGGAAAAAATACACATACCGTTGTAATCGGGCGAGTTTCTACTTTCAGATGCAACAGGAATTTTTGGGTTAGGACAATCCGTTCGCGAGATATGGGAGTTTGAAGCCAAGAAATGGTTGAGAAGGCAGAAAATTTTTCGCAATTCTGCTGCTCCAAACGCTTAACAAGAATGGCCTAGGGAAAAAATACACATACCGTTGTAATCGGGCGAGTTTCTACTTTCAGATGCAACAGGAATTTTTGGGTTAGGTCAATCCGTTCGCGAGATATGGGAGTTTGACACTAAGAAATGGTTGAGAGGACAACAAATTTTTCGCAATTCTGCTGCTCCAAACGCTTAACCAGAATGGCCTAGGGAAAAAATACACATACCGTTGTAATCGGGCGAGTTTCTACTTTCAGATGCAACAGGAATTTTTGGGTTAGGTCAATCCGTTCGCGAGATATGGGAGTTTGCAGCTAAGAAATGGTTGAGAGGACAACAAATTTTTCGCAATTCTGCTGCTCCAAACGCTTAACCAGAATGGCCTAGGGAAAAAATACACATACCATTGTAATCGGGCGAGTTTCTACTTTCAGATGCAACAGGAATTTTTGGGTTAGGACAATCCGTTCGCGAGATATGGGAGTTTGAAGCCAAGAACTGGTTGAGAAGGCAGAAAATTTTTCGCACTTCTGCTGCTCCAAACGCTTAACCAGAATGGTATAGGCAAAAAATACACATACCGTTGTAATCGGGCGAGTTTCTACTTTCAGATGCAATAGGAATTTTTGGGTTAGGTCAATCCGTTCGCGAGATATGGGAGTTTGAAGCCAAGAAATGGTTGAGAAGGCAAAAAATTTTTCGCAATTCTGCTGATCCAAACGCTTAACCAGAATGGCCTAGGGAAAAAATACACATACCGTTGTAATCGGGCGAGATTCGACTTTCAGATGCAATAGGAATTTTTGGGTTAGGTCAATCCGTTCGCGAGATATGGGAGTTTGAAGCTAAGAAATGGTTGAGAAGACAACAAATTTTTCGCACTTCTGCTGCTCCAAACGCTTAACCAGAATGGTATAGGCAAAAAATACACATACCGTTGTAATCGGGCGAGTTTCTACTTTCAGACGCAACAGGAATTTTTGGGTTAGGTCAATCCGTTCGCGAGATATGGGAGTTTGAAGCCAAGAAATGGTTGAGAAGGCAAAAAATTTTTCGCAATTCTGCTGCTCCAAACGCTTAACCAGATTGGCCTAGGGAAAAAATACACATACCGTTGTAATCGGGCGAGTTTCTACTTTCAGACGCTACAGGAATTTTTGGGTTAGGTCAATCCGTTCGCGAGATATGGGAGTTTGACGCTAAGAAATGGTTGAGAGGACAACAAATTTTTCGCAATTCTGCTGCTCTAAA
The DNA here is from genome assembly GCF_051014685.1 of Ptiloglossa arizonensis. Taxonomy (NCBI): domain Eukaryota; kingdom Metazoa; phylum Arthropoda; class Insecta; order Hymenoptera; family Colletidae; genus Ptiloglossa; species Ptiloglossa arizonensis. The sequence goes on from NW_027479893.1 coordinate 43,585, forward strand.
CGCTTAACCAGAATGGCCTAGGGAAAAAATACACATACCGTTGTAATCGGGCGAGTTTCTACTTTCAGATGCAACAGGAATTTTTGGGTTAGGACAATCCGTTCGCGAGATATGGGAGTTTGAAGCCAAGAAATGGTTGAGAAGGCAGAAAATTTTTCGCAATTCTGCTGCTCCAAACGCTTAACCAGAATGGCCTAGGGAAAAAATACACATACCGTTGTAATCGGGGGAGTGTCTACTTTCAGATGCAACAGGAATTTTTGGGTTAGGTCAATCCGTTCGCGAGATATGGGAGTTTGAAGCTAAGAAATGGTTGAGAAGACAACAAATTTTTCGCACTTCTGCTGCTCCAAACGCTTAACCAGAATGGCCTAGGGAAAAAATACACATTGCGTTGTAATCGGGCGAGATTCGACTTTCAGATGCAATAGGAATTTTTGGGTTAGGTAAATCCGTTCGCGAGATATGGGAGTTTGAAGCTAAGAAATGGTTGAGAAGACAACAAATTTTTCTCACTTCTGCTGCTCCAAACGCTTAACCAGAATGGCCTAGGGGAAAAATACACGTGCCGTTGTAATCTGGCGAGTTTCTACTTTCAGACGCTACAGGAATTTTTGGGTTAGGTCAATCCGTTCGCGAGATATGGGAGTTTGACGCTAAGAAATGGTTGAGAGGACAACAAATTTTTCGCAATTCTGCTGCTCTAAACGCTTAACCAGAATGGCCTAGGGAAAAAATACACATACCGTTGTAATCGGGCGAGTTTCTACTTTCAGATGCAACAGGAGTTTTTGGGTTAGGACAATCCGTTCGCGAGATATGGGAGTTTGAAGCCAAGAAATGGTTGAGAAGGCAGAAAATTTTTCGCAATTCTGCTGCTCCAAACGCTTAACAAGAATGGCCTAGGGAAAAAATACACATACCGTTGTAATCGGGCGAGTTTCTACTTTCAGATGCAACAGGAATTTTTGGGTTAGGTCAATCCGTTCGCGAGATATGGGAGTTTGACACTAAGAAATGGTTGAGAGGACAACAAATTTTTCGCAATTCTGCTGCTCCAAACGCTTAACCAGAATGGCCTAGGGAAAAAATACACATACCGTTGTAATCGGGCGAGTTTCTACTTTCAGATGCAACAGGAATTTTTGGGTTAGGACAATCCGTTCGCGAGATATGGGAGTTTGAAGCCAAGAAATGGTTGAGAAGGCAGAAAATTTTTCGCAATTCTGCTGCTTCAAACGCTTAACAAGAATGGCCTAGGGAAAAAATACACATACCGCTGTAATCGGGCGAGTTTCTACTTTCAGATGCAATAGGAATTTTTGGGTTAGGTCAATCCGTTCGCGAGATATGGGAGTTTGAAGCCAAGAAATGGTTGAGAAGGCAAAAAATTTTTCGCAATTCTGCTGATCCAAACGCTTAACCAGAATGGCCTAGGGAAAAAATACACATACCGTTGTAATCGGACGAGTTTCTACTTTCAGATGCAACAGGAATTTTTGGGTTAGGTCAATCCGTTCGCGAGATATGGGAGTTTGACACTAAGAAATGGTTGAGAGGACAACAAATTTTTCGCAATTCTGCTGCTCCAAACGCTTAACCACAGAATGGCCTAGGGAAAAAATACACATACCGTTGTAATCGGGCGAGTTTCTACTTTCAGATGCAACAGGAATTTTTGGGTTAGGACAATCCGTTCGCGAGATATGGGAGTTTGAAGCCAAGAAATGGTTGAGAAGGCAGAAAATTTTTCGCAATTCTGCTGCTTCAAACGCTTAACAAGAATGGCCTAGGGAAAAAATACACATACCGCTGTAATCGGGCGAGTTTCTACTTTCAGATGCAATAGGAATTTTTGGGTTAGGTCAATCCGTTCGCGAGATATGGGAGTTTGAAGCCAAGAAATGGTTGAGAAGGCAAAAAATTTTTCGCAATTCTGCTGATCCAAACGCTTAACCAGAATGGCCTAGGGAAAAAATACACATACCGTTGTAATCGGGGGAGTTTCTACTTTCAGATGCAACAGGAATTTTTGGGTTAGGTCAATCCGTTCGCGAGATATGGGAGTTTGAAGCTAAGAAATGGTTGAGAAGACAACAAATTTTTCGCACTTCTGCTGCTCCAAACGCTTAACCAGAATGGCCTAGGGAAAAAATACACATACCGCTGTAATCGGGCGAGTTTCTACTTTCAGATGCAATAGGAATTTTTGGGTTAGGTCAATCCGTTCGCGAGATATGGGAGTTTGAAGCCAAGAAATGGTTGAGAAGGCAAAAAATTTTTCGCAATTCTGCTGATCCAAACGCTTAACCAGAATGGCCTAGGGAAAAAATACACATACCGTTGTAATCGGGGGAGTTTCTACTTTCAGATGCAACAGGAATTTTTGGGTTAGGTCAATCCGTTCGCGAGATATGGGAGTTTGAAGCTAAGAAATGGTTGAGAAGACAACAAATTTTTCGCACTTCTGCTGCTCCAAACGCTTAATCAGAATGGCCTAGGGAAAAAATACACATACCGTTGTAATCGGGCGAGATTCGACTTTCAGATGCAATAGGAATTTTTGGGTTAGGTCAATCCGTTCGCGAGATATGGGAGTTTGAAGCTAAGAAATGGTTGAGAAGACAACAAATTTTTCGCACTTCTGCTGCTCCAAACGCTTAACCAGAATGGTATAGGCAAAAAATACACATACCGTTGTAATCGGGCGAGTTTCTACTTTCAGATGCAACAGGAATTTTTGGGTTAGGACAATCCGTTCGCGAGATATGGGAGTTTGAAGCCAAGAAATGGTTGAGAAGACAACAAATTTTTCGCACTTCTGCTGCTCCAAACGCTTAACCAGAATGGCCTAGGGAAAAAATACACATACCGTTGTAATCGGGCGAGATTCGACTTTCAGATGCAATAGGAATTTTTGGGTTAGGTCAATCCGTTCGCGAGATATGGGAGTTTGAAGCCAAGAAATGGTTGAGAAGGCAGAAAATTTTTCGCAATTCTGCTGCTCCAAACGCTTAACAAGAATGGCCTGGGGAAAAAATACACATACCGTTGTAATCGGGCGAGTTTCTACTTTCAGATGCAACAGGAATTTTTGTGTTAGGTCAATCCGTTCGCGAGATATGGGAGTTTGACACTAAGAAATGGTTGAGAGGACAACAAATTTTTCGCACTTCTGCTGCTCCAAACGCTTAACCAGAATGGCCTAGGGAAAAAATACACATACCGCTGTAATCGGGCGAGTTTCTACTTTCAGATGCAATAGGAATTTTTGGGTTAGGTCAATCCGTTCGCGAGATATGGGAGTTTGAAGCCAAGAAATGGTTGAGAAGGCAAAAAATTTTTCGCAATTCTGCTGATCCAAACGCTTAACCAGAATGGCCTAGGGAAAAAATACACATACCGTTGTAATCGGGGGAGTTTCTACTTTCAGATGCAACAGGAATTTTTGGGTTAGGTCAATCCGTTCGCGAGATATGGGAGTTTGAAGCTAAGAAATGGTTGAGAAGACAACAAATTTTTCGCACTTCTGCTGCTCCAAACGCTTAATCAGAATGGCCTAGGGAAAAAATACACATACCGTTGTAATCGGGCGAGATTCGACTTTCAGATGCAATAGGAATTTTTGGGTTAGGTCAATCCGTTCGCGAGATATGGGAGTTTGAAGCTAAGAAATGGTTGAGAAGACAACAAATTTTTCGCACTTCTGCTGCTCCAAACGCTTAACCAGAATGGTATAGGCAAAAAATACACATACCGTTGTAATCGGGCGAGTTTCTACTTTCAGATGCAACAGGAATTTTTGGGTTAGGACAATCCGTTCGCGAGATATGGGAGTTTGAAGCCAAGAAATGGTTGAGAAGACAACAAATTTTTCGCACTTCTGCTGCTCCAAACGCTTAACCAGAATGGCCTAGGGAAAAAATACACATACCGTTGTAATCGGGCGAGATTCGACTTTCAGATGCAATAGGAATTTTTGGGTTAGGTCAATCCGTTCGCGAGATATGGGAGTTTGAAGCCAAGAAATGGTTGAGAAGGCAGAAAATTTTTCGCAATTCTGCTGCTCCAAACGCTTAACAAGAATGGCCTGGGGAAAAAATACACATACCGTTGTAATCGGGCGAGTTTCTACTTTCAGATGCAACAGGAATTTTTGGGTTAGGTCAATCCGTTCGCGAGATATGGGAGTTTGACACTAAGAAATGGTTGAGAGGACAACAAATTCTTCGCAATTCTGCTGCTCCAAACGCTTAACCAGAATGGCCTAGGGAAAAAATACACATACCGTTGTAATCGGGCGAGTTTCTACTTTCAGATGCAACAGGAATTTTTGGGTTAGGACAATCCGTTCGCGAGATATGGGAGTTTGAAGCCAAGAAATGGTTGAGAAGGCAGAAAATTTTTCGCAATTCTGCTGCTTCAAACGCTTAACAAGAATGGCCTAGGGAAAAAATACACATACCGCTGTAATCGGGCGAGCTTCTACTTTCAGATGCAATAGGAATTTTTGGGTTAGGTCAATTCGTTCGCGAGATATGGGAGTTTGAAGCCAAGAAATGGTTGAGAAGGCAAAAAATTTTTCGCATTTCTGCTGATCCAAACGCTTAACCAGAATGGCCTAGGGAAAAAATACACATACCGTTGTAATCGGGCGAGTTTCTACTTTCAGATGCAACAGGAATTTTTGGGTTAGGTCAATCCGTTCGCGAGATATGGGAGTTTGACACTAAGAAATGGTTGAGAGGACAACAAATTTTTCGCAATTCTGCTGCTCCAAACGCTTAACCAGAATGGCCTAGGGAAAAAATACACATACCGTTGTAATCGGGCGAGTTTCTACTTCCAGATGCAATAGGAATTTTTGGGTTAGGTCAATTCGTTCGCGAGATATGGGAGTTTGAAGCCAAGAAATGGTTGAGAAGGCAAAAAATTTTTCGCAATTCTGCTGATCCAAACGCTTAACCAGAATGGCCTAGGGAAAAAATACACATACCGTTGTAATCGGGCGAGTTTCTACTTTCAGATGCAACAGGAATTTTTGGGTTAGGACAATCCGTTCGCGAGATATGGGAGTTTGACACTAAGAAATGGTTGAGAGGACAACAAATTTTTCGCAATTCTGCTGCTCCAAACGCTTAACCAGAATGGCCTAGGGAAAAAATACACATACCGTTGTAATCGGGCGAGTTTCTACTTTCAGATGCAACAGGAATTTTTGGGTTAGGACAATCCGTTCGCGAGATATGGGAGTTTGAAGCCAAGAAGTGGTTGAGAAGGCAGAAAATTTTTCGCAATTCTGCTGCTTCAAACGCTTAACAAGAATGGCCTAGGGAAAAAATACACATACCGCTGTAATCGGGCGAGTTTCTACTTTCAGATGCAATAGGAATTTTTGGGTTAGGTCAATCCGTTCGCGAGATATGGGAGTTTGAAGCCAAGAAATGGTTGAGAAGGCAAAAAATTTTTCGCAATTCTGCTGATCCAAACGCTTAACCAGAATGGCCTAGGGAAAAAATACACATACCGTTGTAATCGGGGGAGTTTCTACTTTCAGATGCAACAGGAATTTTTGGGTTAGGTCAATCCGTTCGCGAGATATGGGAGTTTGAAGCTAAGAAATGGTTGAGAAGACAACAAATTTTTCGCACTTCTGCTGCTCCAAACGCTTAACCAGAATGGCCTAGGGAAAAAATACACATACCGCTGTAATCGGGCGAGTTTCTACTTTCAGATGCAATAGGAATTTTTGGGTTAGGTCAATCCGTTCGCGAGATATGGGAGTTTGAAGCCATGAAATGGTTGAGAAGGCAAAAAATTTTTCGCAATTCTGCTGATCCAAACGCTTAACCAGAATGGCCTAGGGAAAAAATACACATACCGTTGTAATCGGGGGAGTTTCTACTTTCAGATGCAACAGGAATTTTTGGGTTAGGTCAATCCGTTCGCGAGATATGGGAGTTTGAAGCTAAGAAATGGTTGAGAAGACAACAAATTTTTCGCACTTCTGCTGCTCCAAACGCTTAATCAGAATGGCCTAGGGAAAAAATACACATACCGTTGTAATCGGGCGAGATTCGACTTTCAGATGCAATAGGAATTTTTGGGTTAGGTCAATCCGTTCGCGAGATATGGGAGTTTGAAGCTAAGAAATGGTTGAGAAGACAACAAATTTTTCGCACTTCTGCTGCTCCAAACGCTTAACCAGAATGGTATAGGCAAAAAATACACATACCGTTGTAATCGGGCGAGTTTCTACTTTCAGATGCAACAGGAATTTTTGGGTTAGGACAATCCGTTCGCGAGATATGGGAGTTTGAAGCCAAGAAATGGTTGAGAAGACAACAAATTTTTCGCACTTCTGCTGCTCCAAACGCTTAACCAGAATGGCCTAGGGAAAAAATACACATACCGTTGTAATCGGGCGAGATTCGACTTTCAGATGCAATAGGAATTTTTGGGTTAGGTCAATCCGTTCGCGAGATATGGGAGTTTGAAGCCAAGAAATGGTTGAGAAGGCAGAAAATTTTTCGCAATTCTGCTGCTCCAAACGCTTAACAAGAATGGCCTGGGGAAAAAATACACATACCGTTGTAATCGGGCGAGTTTCTACTTTCAGATGCAACAGGAATTTTTGGGTTAGGTCAATCCGTTCGCGAGATGTGGGAGTTTGACACTAAGAAATGGTTGAGAGGACAACAAATTCTTCGCAATTCTGCTGCTCCAAACGCTTAACCAGAATGGCCTAGGGAAAAAATACACATACCGTTGTAATCGGGCGAGTTTCTACTTTCAGATGCAACAGGAATTTTTGGGTTAGGACAATCCGTTCGCGAGATATGGGAGTTTGAAGCCAAGAAATGGTTGAGAAGGCAGAAAACTTTTCGCAATTCTGCTGCTTCAAACGCTTAACAAGAATGGCCTAGGGAAAAAATACACATACCGCTGTAATCGGGCGAGCTTCTACTTTCAGATGCAATAGGAATTTTTGGGTTAGGTCAATTCGTTCGCGAGATATGGGAGTTTGAAGCCAAGAAATGGTTGAGAAGGCAAAAAATTTTTCGCATTTCTGCTGATCCAAACGCTTAACCAGAATGGCCTAGGGAAAAAATACACATACCGTTGTAATCGGGCGAGTTTCTACTTTCAGATGCAACAGGAATTTTTGGGTTAAGTCAATCCGTTCGCGAGATATGGGAGTTTGACACTAAGAAATGGTTGAGAGGACAACAAATTTTTCGCAATTCTGCTGCTCCAAACGCTTAACCAGAATGGCCTAGGGAAAAAATACACATACCGTTGTAATCGGGCGAGTTTCTACTTTCAGATGCAACAGGAATTTTTGGGTTAGGACAATCCGTTCGCGAGATATGGGAGTTTGAAACCAAGAAATGGTTGAGAAGGCAGAAAATTTTTCGCAATTCTGCTGCTTCAAACGCTTAACAAGAATGACCTAGGGAAAAAATACACATACCGCTGTAATCGGGCGAGTTTCTACTTTCAGATGCAATAGGAATTTTTGGGTTAGGTCAATCCGTTCGCGAGATATGGGAGTTTGAAGCCAAGAAATGGTTGAGAAGGCAAAAAATTTTTCGCAATTCTGCTGATCCAAACGCTTAACCAGAATGGCCTAGGGAAAAAATACACATACCGTTGTAATCGGGGGAGTTTCTACTTTCAGATGCAACAGGAATTTTTGGGTTAGGTCAATCCGTTCGCGAGATATGGGAGTTTGAAGCTAAGAAATGGTTGAGAAGACAACAAATTTTTCGCACTTCTGCTGCTCCAAACGCTTAACCAGAATGGCCTAGGGAAAAAATACACATACCGTTGTAATCGGGCGAGATTCGACTTTCAGATGCAATAGGAATTTTTGGGTTAGGTCAATCCGTTCGCGAGATATGGGAGTTTGAAGCTAAGAAATGGTTGAGAAGACAACAAATTTTTCGCACTTCTGCTGCTCCAAACGCTTAACCAGAATGGTATAGGCAAAAAATACACATACCGTTGTAATCGGGCGAGTTTCTACTTTCAGACGCAACAGGAATTTTTGGGTTAGGTCAATCCGTTCGCGAGATATGGGAGTTTGAAGCCAAGAAATGGTTGAGAAGGCAAAAAATTTTTCGCAATTCTGCTGCTCCAAACGCTTAACCAGATTGGCCTAGGGAAAAAATACACATACCGTTGTAATCGGGCGAGTTTCTACTTTCAGATGCAATAGGAATTTTTGGGTTAGGTCAATCGTTTCGCGAGATATGGGAGTTTGAAACTAAGAAATGGTTGAGAAGACAACAAATTTTTCGCACTTCTGCTGCTCCAAACGCTCAACCAGAATGGCCTAGGAAAAAAATACACATACGGTTGTAATCGGAGGGGTTTCTACTTTCAGACGCAACAGGAATTTTTGGGTTAGGACAATCCGTTCGCGAGATATGGGAGTTTGAAGCCAAGAAATGGTTTAGAAGGCAGAAAATTTTTCGCAATTCTGCTGCTCCAAACGCTTAACCAGAGTGGCCTAGGGAGAAAATACACATACCGTTGTAATCGGGGGAGTTTCTACTTTCAGACGCAACAGGAATTTTTTGGTTAGGACAATCCGTTCGCGAGATATGGGAGTTTGAAGCCAAGAAATGGTTGAGAAGGCAGAAAATTTTTCGCAATTCTGCTGCTCCAAACGCTTAACCAGAATGGCCTAGGGAAAAAATACACATACCGTTGTAATCGGGCGAGATTCGAATTTCAGATGCAATAGGAATTTTTGGGTTAGGTCAATCCGTTCGCGAGATATGGGAGTTTGAAGCTAAGAAATGGTTGAGAAGACAACAAATTTTTCGCAATTCTGCTGCTCCAAACGCTTAACCAGAATGGTATAGGGAAAAAATACACATACCGCTGTAATCGGGCGAGATTCGACTTTCAGATGCAATAGGAATTTTTGGGTTAGGTCAATCCGTTCGCGAGATATGGGAGTTTGAAGCTAAGAAATGGTTGAGAAGACAACAAATTTTTCGAACTTCTGCTGCTCCAAACGCTTAACCAGAATGGCCTAGGGAAAAAATACACATACCGCTGTAATCGGGCGAGTTTCTACTTCCAGATGCAATAGGAATTTTTGGGTTAGGTCAATCCGTTCGCGAGATATGGGAGTTTGAAGCCAAGAAATGGTTGAGAAGGCAAAAAATTTTTCGCACTTCTGCTGCTCCAAACGCTTAACCAGAATGGCCTAGGGAAAAAATACACATACCGTTGTAATCGGGGGAGTTTCTACTTTCAGATGCAACAGGAATTTTTGGGTTAGGTCAATCCGTTCGCGAGATATGGGAGTTTGAAGCTAAGAAATGGTTGAGAAGACAACAAATTTTTCGCACTTCTGCTGCTCCAAACGCTTAACCAGAATGGCCTAGGGAAAAAATACACATACCGTTGTGATCGGGCGAGATTCTACTTTCAGATGCAATAGGAATTTTTGGGTTAGGTCAATCCGTTCGCGAGATATGGGAGTTTGAAGCTAAGAAATGGTTGAGAAGACAACAAATTTGTCGCACTTCTGCTGCTCCAAACGCTTAACCAGAATGGTATAGGCAAAAAATACACATACCGTTGTAATCGGGCGAGTTTCTACTTTCAGATGCAACAGGAATTTTTGGGTTAGGTCAATCCGTTCGCGAGATATGGGAGTTTGAAGCTAAGAAATGGTTGAGAAGACAACAAATTTTTCGCACTTCTGCTGCTCCAAACGCTTAACCAGAATGGCCTAGGGAAAAAATACACATACCGTTGTAATCGGGCGAGATTCGACTTTCAGATGCAATAGGAATTTTTGGGTTAGGTCAATCCGTTCGCGAGATATGGGAGTTTGAAGCTAAGAAATGGTTGAGAAGACAACAAATTTTTCGCACTTCTGCTGCTCCAAACGCTTAACCAGAATGGTATAGGCAAAAAATACACATACCTTTGTAATCGGGCGAGTTTCTACTTTCAGACGCAACAGGAATTTTTGGGTTAGGTCAATCCGTTCGCGAGATATGGGAGTTTGAAGCCAAGAAATGGTTGAGAAGGCAAAAAATTTTTCGCAATTCTGCTGCTCCAAAGGCTTAACCAGATTGGCCTAGGGAAAAAATACACATACCGTTGTAATCGGGCGAGTTTCTACTTTCAGATGCAATAGGAATTTTTGGGTTAGGTCAATCGTTTCGCGAGATATGGGAGTTTGAAACTAAGAAATGGTTGAGAAGACAACAAATTTTTCGCACTTCTGCTGCTCCAAACGCTCAACCAGAATGGCCTAGGAAAAAAATACACAAACGGTTGTAATCGGGGTAGTTTCTACTTTCAGACGCAACAGGAATTTTTGGGTTAGGACAATCCGTTCGCGAGATATGGGAGTTTGAAGCCAAGAAATGGTTGAGAAGGCAGAAAATTTTTCGCAATTCTGCTGCTCCAAACGCTTAACCAGAGTGGCCTAGGGAAAAAATACACATACCGCTGTAATCGGGCGAGTTTCTACTTTCAGATGCAATAGGAATTTTTGGGTTAGGTCAATCCGTTCGCGAGATATGGGAGTTTGAAGCCAAGAAATGGTTGAGAAGGCAAAAAATTTTTCGCAATTCTGCTGCTCCAAACGCTTAGCCAGAATGGCCTAGGGAAAAAATACACATACCGTTGTAATCGGGGGAGTTTCGACTTTCAGATGCAATAGGAATTTTTGGGTTAGGTCAATCCGTTCGCGAGATATGGGAGTTTGAAGCTAAGAAATGGTTGAGAAGACAACAAATTTTTCGCACTTCTGCTGCTCCAAACGCTTAACCAGAATGGTATAGGCAAAAAATACACATACCGCTGTAATCGGGCGAGTTTCTACTTTCAGATGCAATAGGAATTTTTGGGTTAGGTCAATCCGTTCGCGAGATATGGGAGTTTGAAGCCAAGAAATGGTTGAGAAGGCAGAAAATTTTTCGCAATTCTGCTGCTCCAAACGCTTAACAAGAATGGCCTGGGGAAAAAATACACATACCGTTGTAATCGGGCGAGTTTCTACTTTCAGATGCAACAGGAATTTTTGGGTTAGGTCAATCCGTTCGCGAGATATGGGAGTTTGACACTAAGAAATGGTTGAGAGGACAACAAATTCTTCGCAATTCTGCTGCTCCAAACGCTTAACCAGAATGGCCTAGGGAAAAAATACACATACCGTTGTAATCGGGCGAGTTTCTACTTTCAGATGCAACAGGAATTTTTGGGTTAGGACAATCCGTTCGCGAGATATGGGAGTTTGAAGCCAAGAAATGGTTGAGAAGGCAGAAAATTTTTCGCAATTCTGCTGCTTCAAACGCTTAACAAGAATGGCCTAGGGAAAAAATACACATACCGCTGTAATCGGGCGAGCTTCTACTTTCAGATGCAATAGGAATTTTTGGGTTAGGTCAATTCGTTCGCGAGATATGGGAGTTTGAAGCCAAGAAATGGTTGAGAAGGCAAAACATTTTTCGCATTTCTGCTGATCCAAACGCTTAACCAGAATGGCCTAGGGAAAAAATACACATACCGTTGTAATCGGGCGAGTTTCTACTTTCAGATGCAACAGGAATTTTTGGGTTAGGTCAATCCGTTCGCGAGATATGGGAGTTTGACACTAAGAAATGGTTGAGAGGACAACAAATTTTTCGCAATTCTGCTGCTCCAAACGCTTAACCAGAATGGCCTAGGGAAAAAATACACATACCGTTGTAATCGGGGGAGTTTCTACTTTCAGATGCAACAGGAATTTTTGGGTTATGTCAATCCGTTCGCGAGATATGGGAGTTTGAAGCTAAGAAATGGTTGAGAAGACAACAAATTTTTCGCAATTCTGCTGCTCCAAACGCTTAACCAGAATGGCCTAGGGAAAAAATACACATACCGTTGTAATCGGGCGAGATTCGACTTTCAGATGCAATAGGAATTTTTGGGTTAGGTCAATCCGTTCGCGAGATATGGGAGTTTGAAGCTAAGAAATGGTTGAGAAGACAACAAATTTTTCGCACTTCTGCTGCTCCAAACGCTTAACCAGAATGGTATAGGCAAAAAATACACATACCGTTGTAATCGGGCGAGTTTCTACTTTCAGACGCAACAGGAATTTTTGGGTTAGGTCAATCCGTTCGCGAGATATGGGAGTTTGAAGCCAAGAAATGGTTGAGAAGGCAAAAAATTTTTCGCAATTCTGCTGCTCCAAACGCTTAACCAGATTGGCCTAGGGAAAAAATACACATACCGTTGTAATCGGGCGAGTTTCTACTTTCAGATGCAATAGGAATTTTTGGGTTAGGTCAATCGTTTCGCGAGATATGGGAGTTTGAAACTAAGAAATGGTTGAGAAGACAACAAATTTTTCGCACTTCTGCTGCTCCAAACGCTCAACCAGAATGGCCTAGGAAAAAAATACACATACGGTTGTAATCGGAGGGGTTTCTACTTTCAGACGCAACAGGAATTTTTGGGTTAGGACAATCCGTTCGCGAGATATGGGAGTTTGAAGCCAAGAAATGGTTTAGAAGGCAGAAAATTTTTCGCAATTCTGCTGCTCCAAACGCTTAACCAGAGTGGCCTAGGGAAAAAATACACATACCGTTGTAATCGGGGGAGTTTCTACTTTCAGACGCAACAGGAATTTTTTGGTTAGGACAATCCGTTCGCGAGATATGGGAGTTTGAAGCCAAGAAATGGTTGAGAAGGCAGAAAATTTTTCGCAA